>NC_137000.1:16440349-16480349 GCF_032717465.1 Coenobita brevimanus | reverse complement strand
ATTGCTTCCATGGCCGTGAGCCATCTGAGTGTGCCTTGCGCATTACGGAGGTTATTCTCTCGGGCATGGAAGCATACATTCCTTTCTCATGTCCTTTGACTAACGCAAGAAAGCCTTGGTTTAATCACGCTTGTTCTAATGCTGTCCGCAACAAGGAGAAGGCCTACAAAAGGTACCGGAGCCAACCCACCCCTGAATCACATCATCTTTACATTTCTGCCCGGAATCGTGTTAAGTCTGTTCTTCGCTCTACTAAAAATAATTTCATCCATACTAAATGCTCTCAACTCTTCAACTCGAATTCTTCCCGCTCCTTCTGGCACCTTGCCAAAAATCTTTCTAACAACTTTACCTCATCATCCTTCCCTCCTCTTTTCTACTCTGATGGTTCTGTAGCTATTTCTTCTACTGATAAAGGAGATCTCTTCGCACAGACTTTCTCCTCCAATTCCACCTTAGACGATTCCGGTGCTGTTCCTCCATCACTTCCCCCCTCTGACTTCCTCATGGCTGACATTAA
Organism: Coenobita brevimanus; assembly: GCF_032717465.1. Lineage (NCBI taxonomy): Eukaryota > Metazoa > Arthropoda > Malacostraca > Decapoda > Coenobitidae > Coenobita > Coenobita brevimanus. The sequence continues at coordinate 16,479,829 of NC_137000.1, read as the reverse complement.
AATTTCTTCAGTTGATGTATTTTCTGCCATCACTGGCCTCAGTACTAACAAGGCATATGGGCCTGATGGGGTCCCTCCTGTTGTTCTCAAGAACTGTGCTTCTGTGCCCTAGGCAAACTCTTTCGGCTTTGTCTGTCATCTTGTACCTTTCCTTCTTGCTGGAAGTTTGCTCTCATTCAGCCAGTCCCAAAGAAGGGTGACCACTCCCAACCCTCCAACTATCGTCCAATTGCTTTAACGTCCTGTATTTCAAAAGTTTTCGAGTCAATTCTTAATAGAAAAATTTTAAGGCATCTTTCCTATCACAACCTTCTTTTCGATCGTCAGTATGGGTTCCGTCAGGGACGCTCCACTGGCGATCTTCTCACCTACCTTTCAGACTCCTGGTCATCCTCCTTTCGGGACTTTAACGAAAGCTTTGTCATTGCACTTGACATCTCAAAGGCTTTCGATCGAGTCTGGCATAAATCTTTTATTTCCAAACTGCCCTCTTACGGTTTCTATCCTTCTATCTGTGCCTTCATCTCTAGCTTCCTTTCTGGTCGTTCTATAGCCGCTGTTGTAGACGGCCATCGTTCTTCTCCTAGATCTATCAACAGTGGTGTTCCTCAGGGCTCTGTCCTATCACCAACTCTCTTCCTTTTATTCATCAATGATCTTCTAAGCTGTACATCTAACCCTATCCACTCATACGCTGATGACTCCACCCTTCACCTTTCCATTCGGTTCTCGCAACGCCCATCTCAACAGTTACTTCAAGAAACAAGGGATGAGGCTATGGCACACCTAATGTCTGACTTGGCTCGTATCTCTGACTGGGGTAAAAATAATATGGTTGTCTTTAATGCATCTAAGACTCAGTTCTTACACCTATCAACCCGACAAAATTTTCCACAGGTATACCCATTAATGTTTAATAATATTCAGCTTAATCCTGCATCATCCTTGAACGTGCTTGGGGTTTCATTTACTCGGGACTTATCTTGGAAAGATCATATTACATCTCTTGTAAAATCTGCTTGCAAGAGATTGGGTGTGCTAAGCCGTCTCCGCTCTTTCTTTACCCCTGCACAATTGTTGACTCTGTACAGGGGTTTTATCCGCCCCTGTGTGGATTACAACTCTCATGTGTGGGGAGGCTCCCCACATACAGCTCTTCTCAATAGGGTGGAGTCAAAGGCTTTTCGTCTCATTAACTCTCCTCCTCTTACTGACTCCCTTCAACCTCTGTCTCTTCGCCGCACTGTTGCATCTTTATCTCTTTTCTGTCGCTACTTTAATGGTCACTGCTCCTCTGAACTGTCTGCTTGCATTCCTCCACCTCTACGACCGGCGCGTAGCACCCGTCTGGCAGCAAACTCTCATCCCTTTTCTGTCCAACTGTCTAATGCAAGAGTTAACCGTTACTCCCAGTCTTTCATTTATGCAACAGGTCAGCTCTGGAACTGTCTCCCTCTATCTGTATTTCCTGCTGCCTATGATCTCCAGTCTTTCAAGTGCAGTGTGTCCAGGCATCTCCAAATGATCGGATCTTGAATTTGGCTCTCTATTGTATTTTGTTTTTCTCTTGGAGGGAACTGTTACTGCGGGCTCATGGCCTTTGGTTCCTTCTTCCTTGCATAAAAAAAAAAAAAAACTTCAAAAGCATAAGAGGTACAATATATTTTTGGGGTAGAAAGAAAGATTGAACTAGAACAAATAGGATTGGAGTGTTCGCCTTTTTGGCCCGGGCAACGCCGGGTACACCTGCTAGTGTATATATATATATATATATATATATATATATATATATATATATATATATATATATATATATATATATATATATATATATATATATATATATATATACACGCGAGTATAGCTCTCATGTCAGATCGCTTGCTAAAACCGCCTCAAGGAAGCTTGGATTATTGTACTGTACAGAGTTCGTAGCTTCTTCACTGATGAGCTGTTGGCTGTAATTTATAAGAGTCATGTGCGCTCTCACCTGGAATATTGCTCACCCCTGTGGAATGGATGTGGGGAGGTTGCGCTAAAGCGACTAGACAAAATTCAGGACAAATCTGTTGGTATTAGTAGTAACCCAGCTATTACAAATAAACTACCTCCTCTTCTACAGGTAAGAGGGAATGTTGCCTCCCTTGCATTATTCTACTGATACTTTTATGGTAAATGCTCAGACGAAGTTGCATCCACTGTGCAACCTCTCCATGACTTCGCCTGTGCTACACAGGCATCTTGATGCCCTTATGACTGGATTGTCACACCGTCATATTGCAGAACTTCTGCCTAACAAAAATGTTTTACTCCCCGAAATGAATCTCTTTCGAACTGGCTTCCCACGAGTTGTTTCCCCCTGAGCTTCAACCCACAGCTGTTCAAGTCCAACTGTTACAGATTTTTTATGAATGGAGGACACCAGTAATCTGGTGTATGGATTATTTTTCTTTTATTCGTAATCAACAAAACCTATGCACATTTTTTATTATTTTTTGTAGTTTTCTCAATTAGTTGATTCATTGCGTGCAGACGATCAGCAGTCTAATGCTCGCATCGGAATCCTGCCTGTTCACAAGGTTGGTTTTCTTCCAAATTAGTTGCTATTCTGTTCGTAAGGACTTTAGTGAAGAGTTTGTAAATGACTGATAATAAGCTAATTGGTTGATTGTTACAAAGTTCTATTGAGTCGCTTTTTTTGTAAAGCAAAATAACTATTGCATTAAACCATGTATGGGAAATTTTCTTCTTTATGCAGTACACTGAACATATAAGTGGGCGAGCCTGTTTTGTACTTCTTCTCCTGCATCAGACAGTAAATCTGCTATCATTCCATCTTCTCCTGAGGCCTTCCCTCTTTTCATATTTTTAAGCGAAATATTTACTTCGTCTGGCGTTACCTCAGGTATTTCTTTCACTTGTGCCAACTGAAAAATTACTTATTGGTACTATTGTCCTTGATGCACACAGTTCTTAGTAAAATTCTTCAACTCTCTTCACGATCCTATTTCTGCATTTAATGACTGCACCGTTTTTGTCTTTAAGTGATATAATTTGTTGTTTTCCTAGTCCCATTTTACTTCCGACTTGTTTCAGACTTTTTCTTTTTTTTTAATGGTTTCTTTGAGCTGATCTTTGTTTCCTTTTCTTTTTTCTTCTCGCTGTATCTTGTTGATATGCTTATTTAATTCCGCTCTCTCTCTATTTTATCGTTGTTTTTACTTTAATCTGCTTTCTTTTTATGAGTTCGATGGTCATTTTTTAATACTTGTTGTCTTTGGTTGTACAGTACTAGTATTATCTACTACCTCCGTTGATTCTCTCAGCACTTTTGTCAGTTTATCATTCATCTTGTCAATGACACACTCAGCATAACTTAGAGCCTGAAATCGGTTTCTTATTTCTAACTGAAATGCTGTTTTGTTTTCTCTCAATTGTATTGGGCATATCTGTTTATTTTTAATCATCTTTTGTGTTTCACTTCTGAAATTTAATCAGGCCGTGCAACCCACCATTCTATGGTCACTTCCTATACTTACTTTGTTCATAACTGAGATATTTATGGTCGTGTTATTCTTTTCTGCTAAATTGAAGCCATTTTCATTCTTTGTTTCTTAATTTCGACTTCTCCAGGTCCATTTTCTCCCTGTCCTTTTGTGAAAGAATGTTATATATATATATATATATATATATATATATATATATATATATATATATATATATATATATATATATATATATATATATATATATATATATATAATTGCATGCATATCCACACAGAAAAGAATGCTAGTCGACCATGTACCTGCGTCATGCCGGAATAGCCGTAAATATAGCACAGAAGAGCCAGGTACACCACAGGACAGTTTGCTGTACTAGAACGGCCTGTGAGTCGGTGTCTTATTTGAGATCTTACCCGATAACAAAATATCTTTACCCTTAGAATACTGCAGGAGTGTGGCTGCCACTGATGGCCTTCAGCTCTTTTTTTTTTTATTTCTAACGCTTGACACATCCGTTACCCTTCCCCGTGATCCAGCAATCAACCCATGCTTTAAATGACAATGCTAAACATATTAACACATGCGTACACACACACACACACACACACACACACACACACACACACACACACACACACACACACACACACACACACACACACACACATACATGCACACATACGCAAACAAACAAGCACGCACATACATACGACTCATAAACACATGCACATACACACATACATACACACATTTGCATATGCACATGTATGGGTACACATATATACTCATATCTGCACACAGACACACACCTTGCACACTCATATACTGCACGCACATATAAGCACACATGCATGATCATACATAGGCATACAGACGAGCATGCAGCCACGAGCAATTGCGCCCGCGAGCGCGCACACACGCACGCACGCACACACACACACACACACACACACACACACACACACACACCGCTCGCTGGTGCAGTGGTAAAGTTCTCGCTTGCCAACTGGTGGACGGGAGTTCGCGCCTCGCTCAGGTTGCGAAAATTTTCACTGACGAAGTGGGTGGTTACTGTCCCCCTTGAGCAAGGGGACGGGTGTGTGCGTGTGTGAAGGTCACCGCCTTGCCCTTAGATCGGACTATATGAGCTCTCAGCTCCCTTCCGGGAGGGTAAAAGCTGACGATCACGACCATCAAGTGATCCTGACCGACCCGGTGAATTACACACACACACACACACACACCACTCCTTGAGCACTAACACCCACCGTTTATTTCTACACCGTCCACACTATCAGCGGGGGAGGTGTGTGTGTGTGTGTGTGTGTGTGTGTGTGTGTGTGTGTGTGTGTGTGTGTGTAAGGAGGGGGTCTGTAATGAAGTGCCAAGCGGTGTGGTCAGTCATGTAGGAACAACGAACTTATTATATCGAATTTTAATCCCTCACAGTGATGACGTATGTAGTTTTATTTTACCCTTGCTACCTCCACTCTATTAATTTCACTTCAAGAACAACCTCTCCGTCTTAATCCTTTTAATTCGTGGACGTGTTTTATATTTTGTCGACAGTATCTACAGACGGCCTTCTGTGGCTTGGGACAAACTTTACCGACGGTGGAGGTTAGATAAAGTTTCATTAACCCCTTTAGTGTGAGATGCCTTTCCTAAGCTTAATATAATAGTCTGGAGGCAGCAAGGATGTAACAGGAAAGGCGTCGTCATAGTGAAGGTTTGACGGGACTGATTCAGGCTTCGATCCCTCCACTCATTACGATAACCTTTCTATTGTCGTTGTCACCCGATGATTTTATTCATCTCAGAAATGCTGGCAGATGGTTAATCCCTTCACTACGATGACGTACATTTCTTCTCTGTACCTGCTACGTCCTGATAGTTGCATTCAGCCTAGGAAAGACTTTCCAACTAGAGGGGTTACATACAGTCTTCCTAACTCCTTTCACTTCTAGGTGGGGCGCTGAGGAGGAGCCCACACGTGGCGGCACTGTGCACCTTGGATGCAGTTGCTACGGCGTCTAACTGGAAGCTAAACCTCCTCATATTTCCCTGCACCTCACCGTGGGAAGGTCCCTGGCCAGACCCTGACGAAGCGCTCTCTGTCACAAGGGAGCGCCGGATCCCTACACTGTGTGTGTGTACCGTACCTGTAGGACGACCTTACAGAAGCAGTTGTTTACCCGTGATCGACAGGTCTGCTAGGCCAGACAGGCCGAGGTTAAGCAACAACAACAACAATTTCTAGGTTGCTGTCTTAAATTTAGCACAATCATCTGGCTGTAGCAAGGATAAAACAAGATTGCAAATATTCCCAAGGGAATGCAAGATTGTCTCCACACAGTTATGGTACACTGGCATGCTTCGATGCAAATTGCCATGGTGAGTAATGAGTATACAAAAACATAGGCTCTCAAAATTGCGTGTTTGTATGGAGTGATGTTTGACCCAATAAATCCCTCTGAAAGACTTAAATAGAAGAAAATGAAAACGGTGTCTTGGACTATTAGGCCGCAAGACAAGTTTGCTAGGTTTTAAACCAACTGGTAGGGCAGTAAAGAAATGGCGTCGAGCTGAAAAGGTGTTTAAGTGTGGACACCTAATTAAAGGAACTTAGGTCATCGCACTACAAGGGTTGATTTTTAAGCTTAGCTTCTCTTTACCTTGGCTGAGAGTCGTACCTAGGAGATGAACCCCTTCAGTCTGAGGACATCACGATATTTCATTTTCACTACATCCAAAAGATTACGTCATTTTTAGGAGAGATTATTCGGAGTTGGTGTGTTTGCTGTGACCCTCACTATCCCGTTCAGTATGACATTGTTTACAAAGTTGAAATGTACCTCCTGGAGGCAGCAGGAACATACTAAACTAATGGGTGTTCCTAGTGACGCAACGTCCTCCATAATTTATTCGTGACCATTTGGACTGGTACAGAGCTTCAGATGATATTCTTCGGTTTAGGAAACACTCCAACAGCAAAGGCGTTAATGGAGTAACTAATCCTCACAGCCTCTCCTGCGCTGAATAAGATCGTTGGGTGGTAGCATAAATGTAATTTAAACAAGAAAAAAAAGACCAACGTATCGAAGAAGCAAATTCTCAACAACTTTACTACACCAGAATCGAGAGAGAGAGAGAGAGAGAGAGAGAGACAGAGACAGAGACAGAGACAGAGACAGAGACAGAGAGAGAGAGAGAGAGAGAGAGAGAAGATGAACTCTTTGTTGTTTTTAAGGTTATTACCAGCCGCGATAGCGAGGCTGGTATTGTTTTCAAGTTGTGTGTCTGTCTGTGTGTGTATCTGTTAGCACGATGACTTCGCAACCGCTCAAGATATCATCACAAAACATCACAGATGTGTAGTAGGAATGAAAATCTCCTACGAGTTAGGAACTGCTGAAAGCAGGTCAAGTTCAAGGTCATATTCCTAGCCGAGCTAGGTATGAATAGGCTCGCGGCTGGTGTAATTCCCCCCTTGGGGGAGCCTCTAGATCTTGTTGCCTTCAGGCGATTTGACTCAAATTAGGGAGCGTTTCTCGTGCTGAAGAAAATAAAATAAAATAAAATAATAATAATAATAACAATAATATTAATAATAATAATAATAATAATAATAATAACAATAATAATAACAATAAAGAAAGGTAGCTAAACTCTCTAGCTGGAAAATTCACAAAATAAATAAAATCATGTGAGGTCAGCGAGAAAAGATGAGGAAATTCGGCACTAGAGTGAATGGTTTTATCCTATCAGTTCGACGACGACTTCCGTTGTTAGGTGTTATTACTGCCGGACAGGTTTGTCCAACTAAAGGGGGCTTTTGCTAGCGGAAGGGTTAATGAGGCTGGGCCGTAACCCCCTTCACTACTGGATGTCTCTCCTGAACTTAATGCAATCATCTGGTGGCAGCAAGGATGCTATTCAAAAATATGTTTTCGTTTTGAGGAATCAACTTCTTTAGCCCGCAAACGACATTTTTCTCACATTCTTGTTACTAATCGTGATTATTTTCTGCTAACAAGAAGAAGAAAGAAAGATGAAGTTGAAGGTTCACCCTTTCACGATGAAAAGTGTCCCTTGAGCTAAATATATACCTTAGGGAGACAGCAAAAACAAAACATAACTAGATTGTACTCAGGGAGCACATACCACGCCAGTGCTATTACCATTAAAAAGGATCCGGATCTGGATCCGTGGATTTAGGAACTGGATCCTGATCCGCCCAAAAATATGGTTGATTCTTTCTTTCTCCATGACCCACCTTTCCAGAAAATTTCATTGGAAAGTCACTGAGAACTTTTGGATATATTGGGCAGGATACTCCGGATTTGGATCCCTTGGCCCATGGCCCACGATTTCACCAAATTTCATCAAAATCCGTTCATAACTTTTTGAGTAATCCTGCTGGCAGACAGGCAAACAGACAAACAAACGCGGGCTACAGCATAACCTGCTTGGCAGAGGTAACAAGCGCATCAGAACTAGTTAGAATGATCCATTATTTTTCTGGGTGAACCACTTTAACAACAAAACCCAGGACACGTCATTAAGGTCAGTTCAAACTCTTCACATTCACTCAAGCCCAGCCAGGTCAGTTTAGGGTCATTCAGTGTTAGTTACGTTCATTTAGGTCGAAGTACGTTCTTCAGTGCCGTTACAGACCCTTTCCGCACGGTTACATCCATTTTGGATCATACAGGACAATCCAGACTAATTTAGGGCCACCCAGGTAAATTCAAGTCAGATAAAAGTCAATCAACATCAGTTAGGTCTGGCCATATCCATTTACCGCAGTCACGATGTTAAAGTTCATTCAGGTCCTTCATATTCCTTCAGGCTTACATGGGTACGTTCAGACATATATGCAACTTCAGATCTATTTAAAGAACTTCTAGTCCAGTTCCATTAATTTAGATCAGCTTGCATAGATCCATTTTAATCATTCTAACTCTTCCAGCCAGATCCATAGCCACGCAGATCAATTCAGGTATGTTTTAGTCAGCTTGAGTTATTTCACGTGCTTTCATTCAGACAGATTCAAGTTATCCCCAAGGGGGAGAGTGCCAAAAATCAGCTTGATCAGTGAAATGGTTATCGAGAAATTATATTTCAGGTCTTTCAAGTTCTTCCAGGCCCCTGTACAGTAGGTCCATCAGATCCATTCAGAACAAAGGTGGCTCAAATTAAACCTGTGAAGGCGTGTGTCATAAGTCAACCCTATCATCGCAGTGGTTCATAATGCAGACTTTAGAAATCTGTTGAATTTCGCAGAATCCAATGCGGCTACAAGACAAATCTTTCAGTAAAAACAAAACGAGCAACAATAGGTATTTAAGCTCTGTCGCATGCACAAAAAAGGAAATTCGAGTAGCTGAATGGCCACAGAGAAATGAATGTTTACCATGGAAATACAATGTGGATGTTGGCGAGTAGGATGGGCTAGGGTGGTGGCGGGATAGGGCAAGACAAATACACTCTGTGAAGACGGACAGTGGGAAGATTTCTCTTGGATATTGTTTGTGATCAGGCCGGGAATGAGCAGAAAAAAATTAGGTGAGCGGAAAGGAGTAAGTAGGACAGGCTTAGATTGTGGTGAGTAGTAGGGTTCATCTGGTAAAGCACACTTAGTGATGATGGGCTTTGTAGGAAAAAAGAATAATTATTGGTATGAATGTTTAGATCAAAGTTTCCTCTGAGTGAACCAAGTATATCAGTTAAAGCAATAAGAGCAACAGTTAAGAGAAGCATATACTGCATTCATTCACATGGCATCTCACAACGCAGGTAGAGGCATCATCATACTGCACGGGTTAAAAGAGTACAGTTGAGCCTCATCTCCTCCATACCAGGGATGTCATTCTACTCTACAGTAGATACAACCGTTTGGCAGCAATAAGAGCCAGACATGTAAGATGCCGTCGTACTGGAGAGGTTATCTTTTGCAAAGCGTTGCCCCACACCACTACCTTCTCGCCTGGTTAGTCCCCTCTGCTAATGAGGTTAGACGGAGGTTATGTATTCACTCATGTCTATTTGTGTACAAGATATTTCAGAATGTTATCAGATTTTCATTAAATGTAGTGGATAAGGAGGCATGGGCCAAAGAACAGTTGATGAGAGTTTGAGATGGATCCTGATTCGGATGCATGAATGAATCGTAAATCTTTTTTTTTTTCTTGCACTGTCGAGAGTATTCGCTGTCTGAGATTATGTAACTTGGCAGACTAAGACCGTAGAATTAATCGACTATGTTAGTAGAAGTATTCGTCTGGTATGAAAGAGGAACTGCAGCAGTAAATTATTAAATTTATTGCCGTTGGCAGCAGTATGAGCTTTCTGAGTGCCTTCTAGTTGTTATAAAGCCAGTCTCTGTGTGGTATCTGTGCGGGCCCAAGCGGCATCTCCTTTGGTATACACTAAAAAGAAGTTTTAAGTTTAATGCCTACAGACAACTCAAGGTCCAGTAAGATAGACATACAGTTATGCCTAAGTACCAGTCAACCAACAGATGACACGCAACCATCGAATTTACAGTCCAAACACCTTTTTCAGTTCTAGGTACGAATAAGCTGCGGTAAATAAGACTTTGCCTGAAGGTCTCATGGTTTGCCCTGGAATCGAACCCAGAACATCTCGATTGGGGACCAAAGATGCTTCTAATTACACCACCACAACCCTTTGGTATTTTCGTGTGACCACAAACACTTCATGCTAGCATCTATGGAATGAAGTACCATAAGTTACTCGTGCTCTACACCAGCACCGGAGTCAGGGCATTACAGGCTCCTTTCCTTACTCGTTTTCTTGGAAAGGGGATTGTGTCGGTTCCTTCATACAAACTGCTGCATAACTTCCTTTGGGTCTGTGATATCGTGGAGGAGTAGTGGGATAGGATGATGTGGGGAACAAGCGGGTTGGAGGAGGAAGGGGTGGGAGTGGATTTTGCCGCAGTACCGCCCCCATGCTGTGACGTCACCATAGGACGCAGCTCAAGATTGTGTATTCATGAAGGGCGGGAAGGAGTCATCAGCTTACATCCACTATACACGGCACCCAGACCCTCACCACACGCACGCCAGTATCTATTAACTATCGCAGGTAAATGAAGTCTATATAATTATGTTTCAAGTAGAAAGGCTTGCCTATACACGCACACACATATACACGTTACATAATACAGAACGCATCTTCTGCATTCATTAATAATTTGTTTAAGCTGATAGAGAGGAACCAATGGCTCACATCAAACCAAAAAAAAAAACAAAGTCTCTCCCGAGAAAAGAGGAACAATAAAACTGATAGAATGAGGAAGGGGAATGATGGACTGAGGAAGTTACAAGATGTGTGCGAGAAACACTGGGACCACTAGCCCATTTTTACATCACAAAAGCTGAACAGGAAAGACTAAAAAAATGTGGATTAGACACTGATGCTGTGTGCAAGCCTTTGAAGAAAAGGGTGAAGGCATGAGCAGATGACTAAAAAACTGTTTCAGTGTAATACTTTACACCGGTGAAGTGTGCTTTGTGAGCGCTTGACGAACGAGCGAGCGCCATGTTATCACAATTTCCCTCTGATATATTAATCGCAAGATGAAAGTTAAAAGCAGGGCATTTCCCCCTAGAAAATTTCTCCATGGATGATTTTCGACTAGTGATTAAATATTGATTCGCTCACTGAGTATTCTTGAGCACATGGTATGAAGCAAAAAAAAAAAAAAAACGAAGTTCTTAACAGAACTCAAGATTATTCTATCTGAGCAACACAGGTTCCAACGGTAAGCGAGTGCTGGTGTAAAGTGAGGCGCCGTAGCATTCATCAAACGTGTAATGCTAAATTCTACAATCTCCGCAACCTGTCGTGTCGATGAAACTGAAACGATAGGACTTGGTTATTGATGAGATGCTGAAAGCCAGAAATGGGGTATTTTCCCTTGGTGATTTGACCATCAAAAGACGGCAAGAACGTTAATATAACATTACAGGCGGAATCTCCGATATTTATTTGCTAAAGTTGATGCCAAACAACAGTTTACGACGGAAAATATTTTTACATTTCATTTCGTAATTGAGGCGTTCATCGATCAGAGCCGAGCACTCCCCTGGAACTCTTGAGTTTCTAAGGGGCTCCTGCGCCTTTAAGGGTGAGTTTTTAGTTGGTAACAAAATTTACTGAAAGAGTGTATCACATGCAGAAACACTTTCAACTCTACTTCACATAGGAGTAAAGTTATTAGCTTCTGTTTAGCGTGGCGGCCGGGTCGGACCGGGCCGATCATTTCCAAATTTAACTGAGAGTGAACATCGCTCGCTCGCTTCGCCCGCTCGATCGTAATGAGAGAAAGAGGGTGGGGGGCAGATAGAGGGGGTAGGTACCGGAGCACGTGTGTCACCCTAAAGATATAAATTTCACGTATACAGTACCGTTACACACATCAAAATCTCAGTCTGCATACGGTTAGTTACATGTTCCAATTATCACCAAAACCCCAAAGTCAGTGCTGCATTGCCAGAAATATCCCTATTACAAAAAAAAAAAAAAAAAAGATAGAGAAGCTTAAGAGAGTACAATGAAGGGTGGCAAAAATAATAGCTACAGTGAGAAACAAACCATACGACAAGCGTTTAGAAGCCATGAATCTCTTTACCATAACAAAACGCAGATTACGAGAAGATGCATTTCAAATATTCAAAATATCCAGAGGACACGATAATATGGCTATTGATAAAAACTTCGCAGTTGATCGCTGGAATTATACTGAAGGTAATGGGCATAAAATTATTGGGAAACGATTCCAGTCACACGAGGTTAAGCATTTCTTCTTTATGAGTTGAAAATATATCGAACAAATTGCCCTCCATTGTAGTAAACTGTGATTCAGTACTAACCTTTAAAGGTAGCTTGGATAAGTATCTGTCTTCTAACCCTCAGCTAAATGTGGCCCCCTCCTCTGACCCTCTCCCAGTCTTACCTTCGAACGCATTCAACGTGACATCTTTCCGCATGTACAATACTGACCATATTTTTTCGATATTTATTCCTGTAGTTTAATCTGATACTTGCCAGCTACTTCTGTTACTTATAGTGTTTGGATATTTTTTATTTGCATCCTTGGTTTGAACACTAGATGCACCAATCAATTCTAAGAATGAAAGTGTACCAGTGATTATCAGTTCTTGCAATAAATCTCGATCAGCACAGTTGCCTGAGTCGAGAGTGTGTTCTCCCCTCTCACCGAGATTCCTGTCACGTCCCTGGAGAGTAAGACAAAAGTACAGATAAGAGAGATAAAGCTGTCCTGATCATGAGAGGGTTAATGATACCAATATTAACACTTAACGTCCTATGGCTCACCACCAGTTAAATAATATCGTCTGGTGTTGCTGTGAATACATGTGTTGTTCCGACGATGAGAGGGCCAATAACTTTTCTCCGAACTCGATACCGTTTTCTCTTGGCTTATAAAATATCACAAATGATATATACTGTTGGCACTGTTGATCATCATACGTTCAAATCAAGGATCAGTGCCTTATTTCTTGACGGGTAATGCTAAGGCAAAAGTTATATTTTTGCTTACATGTTCTTCCCCCAACTGTAGACCACTCCAATTTTTGTGGAAATTAGTTTAGGACTGTGATAATGTTGATGATGATGATGATGATGATGCAACATTTCCTCACCGAGTTACTTCCTTTCCTATGCCGTTCTGTTTTTTTTTCTGTCCGATTTTTTCCAGGTGAGGTTGATGATAAGTTATTAACAACAATGGAAAACATCCGAGCGACTTCCTATACTCACAGGTGATCTGAAGTTATCACTCATAATTTGGAGGCTGCAGACACCTTCGCGTACTTAGTTATAACATTATCGTTACCAGCCGTGTTCCCTAATACCACTAATACAGCACTAAAGCAACATTAATACAACAGTATGACACAAATACACTACAGAAATGCAACACACAAAACACAAACATTACCCAGCTATCATTAATACAGCACTAATACAACACATTTACATCACCAGAGCAGTATTGATGCCCTGCGCGACATACATACATACATACATACATACATACATACATTCACACACAATCCAACTCACATGCAACAAGATGACCTGGTAATGAACACTGGTATGGGAGACACAAGTGAAAATAGCTGGGTATGTGGAGGAGCCTTTTTGTTGCTAAATACATTATTAAACTTCCGTGATACCTAATACCTGCCCCCCCCCTCTCTCTCTCTCTCTCTCTCTCTCTCTGTATGTGTGCGAGCGTGTGTGTGTGTGTGTGTGTGTGTGTGTGTGTGTGTGTGTGTGTGTGTGTGTGTAGATAGATAGGTTGATAGATAGATATAGATATATATGTATATATATAGATAGATAGAAAATAGATGTACTGGGTGTCCCAGGAGGAAAGGACATAACCCTGGGAAATGAGAGATTAGGAAAAACTAAGTCAAAAATGTCAGGTCATAATGTGGCCAAGTCTCAGCCATTACGGAGCTACAGTTATTAATGATCTTATGGGATACCATCTTCGCCTGGCAGATATGAGGTACCGTCTTAGACGGCTCGGACCATGTGACCCCCTATAGATATATAGGGCACCACCGAATATACTGAATAAGATGGCACAAAAACAGTGTGGCAAGGAAATAAGGTTATTTGCCACGATCCCCCCAACCAAACATGAATTCTACTGTTAACGATTTGACGGGCGTTCCTATTGGATCATTGTCTACTAAAGGTCCAACTGCACTGTTTCCTGTGCTTTCGGACAGTGTGCCACCGAAAGTGAGTAGGCACGGTCCAGGTAAATCAGAGACTGGGACATTAAACAAACCGAAATCCATGAAGATCTACACGTACACAATGTAAGAAGCTTCGCAGAAGATTACAAACTTGATAACTTACTGACTGAATTAGAAAACAATTGGATTATTGTAGGTCTGAGTTACAGTGACCTCCACAGAAAAGAAGAAAATGTAATTCAGCTCCAAGACAGAAACCATCTATTTTACTACAGAGGAAGGAAAAATGAAAGTTACTGGTGGAGGATTTCTAATTAACAGAAATCTTGCAGAGAATATTATTAAATTCAGCAGTGTATCTGATAGTGTAACACGGATTGTAATTAGACTGTTCAAGAGATACACCCTGAAAGTGATACAAATATAGGCACCGACTTCTGAAAGCTCAGATGAAGAAATAGCAACATTCCATGACGACATCTCCCAGAGTATGGAAGAAGAAAAGAATAGGCATACTATGCTCATGGAATACTTAATACAAAAGTTGGCAAATCGAGAAGTGGAGAAGCACGTATGGGTAAATTCGGAGTGGGAGTAAGGAATGACAGAAGTGAAATGGTGGTAAATTTTACTGAAATGTATAACATGAGAATAATGAACACATTCTTTCCCCCCCAAAAAAAAACAGGTAGAAAATGGACCTGGAGAAGTCCAAATGGAGAAACAAAGAATGAAATCGAATTCATTACAGCAGATAAGAATAACACGAGCATAAGTGTCACGGTTATCAACAGAGTAAATATAGAAAGTGACCACAGAATGCTGGGTTGCACAGCCAGGTTGAATTTCAGAAGTTAAAAGAAAAAATGGTTATTAGAAAAAAAAAAAAAAATATGCCCATTAAAAGTAAGCGAAAACAATGCAGCCTTTCAGTTAGAATTATACTAACAGATTTCAGGCGCTAAGTTATGCTGAGTGTGACACTGATGAGGTGAATGATAGACTAACAAAAGTGCTAAAAGAATCAGCAGAGGTAGTAGGGAAAGATAATACAACCAAAGCCAACAAGTATTCAGAAGAGACCATCGAATTCATGAAAGGCAGAAAGGAGATGAAAGTAAAAACAGAGAAAGATGAAATAGAAAGAGCAGAATCATATAAGCTTATCAACAAGAGACAGAGAGAAGAAAAAAGAAAGAGGATCGTGGATCAGATCGAAGAAGCTATCAAAAAGGGAAAAAGTCTGAAATAGGCTCGAAGGAAAATGGCACTAGGAGAGCAACAATTTATATCAATGAAGTCATTAAATGCAGAGATAGGACGGTAAAGAGAGCTGAAGAATTTACAAAGAACTGTATGCATCAAAGACAATAGTACCAATAACTAACATGTCAGTTGACACAAGTGAAATACCTGAGGTAACACCAGACGAAGGAAACGTTTCTCTTAAAAATATGAAAAGAAGAAAGACCCTGGGAGAAGATGGATATTAGCAGATTTGCTGTTGGATGCAGTAGAAGTACAAAACAGGTTCGCCCACATATTTACTCAGTGTATAAAGATGAAAATTCCCAAAACATGGTGTAATGCAATAGTTATTTTACTTTACAAAAGATGACTCAAAAGATCTTAGTAACTATCGATCTATTAGCTTAATATCAGTTATTTACAAATTAGCTTAATATCAGTTATTTACAAACTTATCACTTAAGTCTTTACGAACTGAATAACAACTAATTTGGAAGACAACAAACCTCTTGAACAGGCAGGATTCCAAAGCGGGTATTCAACTACTGATCATCTACACACAATGAATTATCTAAATGAGAAAAACTACAGAATATAATAAACCACTGTGCTTAGGTTTTGTTAATATCGAAAAGGCTTTCTACTCCATGGAGCATAAAGGAATTATAAATTCAATACGAGAGCAAGGAGTAAATGAGAACATTGTAAAACTGCTCGAAAACATATTAAAGAGGGAATTACTACATTTAAATTGCATAAAGAGTAAGAAAAAAGTAAAGGTTGAGAAAGGCGTATGTCAGGGAGATACAATTTCACCAAAATTATTTACAGCAGGCCTAGAAAGCATTTTCAAAAAGTAGACTGTGTAAAGAAAGAAGTGAACATAGACGGAGAAAAGCTAAACCACTTAAAATTTGCAGATAACATTGTCCTAATCTCAGAGTCAACAGAGACATTGCAAGAAATGTTAAATGACCTGAATGAACACAGGGGAGTAGCGAAGGGAGGGGGGGCGGAGGAGGCGACCGCCCCCCCCTCCCCCTTGAGGGTCTTGAAACTATATAGGGCTAAAAAAAATTATAGCAGTAAATATTTAAAAATAAATGTATAAATAAATAAACAAATAAATAACTTTATATATATATATATATATATATATATATATATATATATATATATATATATATATATATATATATTGGAGGGAGAGAGAGAGAGAGAGAGAGAGAGAGAGATGATGAGACTCCCAGATGCATTATTATTCTTTTATTCCATAAGGATAATTAAAAAAGCTTCTTTTTCAGCCAAAATCATTTTCTTGCTCTATTTTTCGTCATTTTTTCATCAAAATAAAAAATATCCCAATACATACATTCATAGGCCTCTGAAAGCCCCTAAAAGTACTTAACCTTCAAAAAATTTTCCTGGGGGAGGCCCTAACAATCCGCCCCCCCAGACCTCCCAGCTGCAGAGGCTTGCTTGGCGCACCTCCCACCACCTTTTCAGGAATCTATAGACATCTTTCTCCCCTCCCCCCTTGTGAACTTTCTGGCTTCGCCCCTGTGGCTGAACAGAGAGTCTCAAAGTAGGACTAAAGATGAACCGGAGTAAAACTAATATTTAATCCAAATACTGAAGAGCGTCATCAGAATAAACGAAGAAAATCTGGAAAAAGTAGAGGAGTACAAATGCTTGGGGCAAATACTAAAATTAACGAAAGACCCTGATAACGAAATAAAAAGACGCGTTACAATTTGATGGAAAAGCTTTTGGTAAACATAGAGACGTCATGAAAAGTAGCTTGTCAGTATGTATGAAACGAAAATTAAATAGCGAATGTATAACTCCAGCTATGACGTGCGGCTGAGACCTGGAAACTGACAAAACCGATGGAAAATCAACTAATCTGTTCTCAAAGGGCAATGGAAAGGTCGACGTTGGGAATATCTTTAAGAGACAGGAAAAAATCAACTTGAGTGAGAGAGCAGACTAAAGTCAAGGTCATTATAGAAGTTATTAAAGGACAGAAATGGAGGTGGGCAGGCCAAGTAGCAAGAATAAGGTTAGCCGATGGAGCAAGAGGCTGACTGACTGAACTCCAAGAGATAGTAAGCGTAGCAGAAAAAGGCCAGACAGGAGGTGGAGAGATGTGAGAGAGAAGTTTACAAGGTAAACATAGCAGAGATTGGCTCAGTCAAGAAATTCGTGGAGAAGGTTGAGGGGAGGGGGGCCTTTGTTCAGCAGTGGACTTGCAATGGCTGCTGCTGCTGATGATGATAATGATTTATAATTATGTATATACACCGGCATATTCTCTTCAACACATACCTCCTCAGCACTGTGGAAAATATATAGAGTAAACTATATGTACCGATACCTATCCTGTCATGTACAATTATCCCCATCACTCCTCTCGCAAAAGCACCCCTTCCCTTTTTCTTCCCCTCCTTTTTTTTTTTTTTTTTTTTCATTTCATTCCCCTTCCTACCTTTTCGCTCCCCTTCTCATTTTAATACTCGCTCCCCATTACCATTCTCATTTCAACACACCTCCTTCTTCCTCTCTCCCTCCCTTTGTTAACACTACCTCTCTTCCCCTCCCTCCTCTCCCCATCTCATGTTAATACACCATTCCAAGTCTCATGTTAGTGAACCATCCTCCTCCTCATTTTAACATCCCCTTCCCCTTTCATTACATCCACTCCCTCTTCCCCCTCTCCATCTCATTTGTCACCCCAAGTCCTTTCCATTCTCGCATTGCTCCCCATTCTTCTCCCTTTCTCCTACCCATTTTCATTTCAGAACACCGTCCTTTTTATCCTTCCTCTCCCCATCCCCCTCCTCCTTTCTCTCCCTTCACTCTTTTCAGTTTTTGGCACACCCTTCGCTTTCCACCTTCTTAACCTCTTCCTCTTTCCCCCTCCTCTTTCCCTCTTAACTTGAACATCCGAATCCTCTTTTATTTCGACTCTAACTCCTCTCCCCATCCCCACACATTCTCATCCGCCCCTCCATATATTAACACCCATCCCACCCTTTTTTACACACTCTCTCCTTTCTCCCCCCCTCTCCTCTCCTCTCCCCTTCTCATTTAAACACCCCATCCCTCCCCTTCTCATTTCAGCACCTCTTACCCTTGCCCTTTTCTATTTAACACCATCATCCCATTCCCATTATCATTTTAACTACCCCATTCCCCTCTCCATTGTATCACCCCCTTCCCTCTCCCCTTAACCCCTCTCCTCGCCCCTCCTTGTAATGCTGTCCGTTGTCCTTAAACAATTCCCCCGTCCCGTTGCCCTAACCCCTGATGGTAATGGCCGTGGGTGTGACCATCTCCACGAGCCACCGTTAGCATTCCTTCTTTGATTGTTACACATCTCTCTCTCTCTCTCTCTCTCTCTCTCTCTCTCTCTCTCTCTCTCTCTCTCTCTCTCTCTCTCTCTCTCTCTCTCTCTCTCTCTCTCTCTCAAGGGGTCAAGCAGCACGCCTTGCCGCACTGGTGATAATAACGTGAGCTTGTGTGCTTTTATTACCTCTCTTTACTTTTTCATACTTTCTATTATTAACACTAGCTTGTCTCCCCTTACACTTTTTTCATTCTTTTTATTTTTTCTTTCTTCTCCCTCTTTATTTTTCACATTTCCATATGTTATTTATTGTTCATTCTTCCCCCATTTTTTCCACACCTTCATCAGTTGTAGACATTTTTTTCTCTCTTCATTTTCCATAATTTCATCTGTTTTGCTTCTCACTCTTTAGATCTGTTATTTACACTTCCTTCTCCCTGTTTATGTTAAGCCATTCTCCTTTTTTTAATGTCTTTATTCATATTTTTTACCTTCCTTCCATTACCGTTTATCTTTTTCAGTAATTTCCCTTTCTAAGTAGGTTCATTGTATCTTATTTATTATTTTTTTCCTTTTTACCCTTTTTTTTTTCTTTTCCTTTAGATTTTTTCTTTCTTTCCTTCTCTATCCTTGTCAGTGTTTTTGTTAGCTTTTGTCTCCTTTTCTTCCTCCTCTTGCTCTTTTGTCATCCTTCCTTTCTCTCATCTTATCCTTTTATTCACTTTATTTTTCCTGGACCCTCCGTTCATATATAATTTAGTTCTCCATTACTTTAGTCTTTGTTCATCCTTCCTGTTTTTTTACTACGAAAAAAAATGGGAAATAACTCAGTACAGAAATTATGCAAAACTTGTCTCTTCCAAAGAAATTACACAGTAGTAAGCCAGTATCAAGACTGTTCATTTCAAGACGCCCGCCAGCATTGGGTCATAAGCAGAGGGAAAGATAGCTTCAGGACGACACCGACTCAGAGTTCTCCGTTGGTGTACATGAACGACCGAGATTAGCAATTAACTCTCGCATTAGGGAGTTGGCCAGAAAGAGACTGACGAGTATATAGCTACAGTAGGCCGGTGTTGTGTAGTCACCAGAATAGAAGAGACATGCAGGGAGAGTTCCGTGGAGCAGCGACCAGTGTAACTGCGACAGCAGAAAAAGGGAAATGCATTTCTGCCAGGAAGAGACAAATACTGAAGGGAGTCAGTAAGAGGAACAGAAGCTCAGACGAAAAGACTTGGACTTGTGCTTTATTCAAAATTTCTGTGCATGGTCTAGAAAGTCTGTTCCCTGAGACCCGGCAGTCGTCGTACGTGCAGTAGATGGTTTACAAGCCTTCCCATGCCATCCTTCCTGCCCTAAAACTTTATTGTTAAAAGTGATTTCGTGCTGAGACGATCTCATTCAGTAGTACCATTACGAAATTAACAAGGGTGAGTGTATAACATGTCGGTGTGCCTTGCAGAAGATCAGATAAGATTATTTTAACGAAAATCATATTTCTAAGCTGATCCCTTCTCTAATGTGAGATCGCCCTCCCCGCAGAACACACACACACACACACACACACACACACACACACACACACACACACACACACACACACACACACACACACACACACACACACACACACACACACACACACACACACACACACACACACACACACACACGAGCTGTACACCACATAGAATCAAGGAGAGCACAGAGACATCTATCGTTTTTCTCATGTTTATTTTCCCTTCTCTGTTATTTCACTTTTTTATGTCCGTTCTTTTCAGTGTATTATGAAACTTCAGCACTGGGGGTAAGGATGCTAGATTATGCCCTTGTCTGTCTGTCCGTCGGCTTTCTAAAACTTAAAACATGGACTCTCATGAAATTTTGTAATGTTCCCATTGCTCCGATGATGAAAGTCTGTCAAAGCACAGAGATAGTCATGCTTTGACTATGAATGAGAATACAGGGTGATTCAGATTGATGTGTGATATATCGGATGCTTATCTAATTTACTTAATAATTTTATACTGCAGTCAGTTTAGAGGAAGAAGAAAAAGAGGGAGGGGAGATGTCAGGAGGAGGGAGAAGGGGCAGAGGAAAAGGGGGGAGAGGGGAAGAAATACAAACTGCTATAACCGAGGGAAAAGAAGAGAGGGGAATACATGGACGGGGACGGAGATAGGAATGAAGGGAAGAACAGAGAAGAGGGATAGAGAGGACATTTGCTTCTGCTGCCCCGGTGCGTCCAACATATCCAGACACAAACAGTGTAAAGTTAATAATGTCTTATCCAAGACCACAACAGCCCAGTGTCCTCTGCTTTTGTTTCATATTCCTCGGGGTTGTGTTCTAGTTGGCATAGGTTGTGTTCTAGGTGGCATAGGAAACTAATTATCACTTCTCCTTCACCAATATATTTTGCAGTTTAGACCCTTTCTTCCTCCTGAACGTTACTGAGGCAAACTAAGCCCGTACCTGAAGTAAATAAATAAGATAAAAAAGCAAATTAGAAGTGGTGTGCATGAGAAAAACCTCAGAGCAAAGGGTGGTACAGCCTAATTCTCCATCTAGAATGAGACCCTCAGGTCCGTGTGACTGAGTGTGATTTCCAGTGAAGATATAGTCGAAGTCAAAAGTTACTTGACTCTGTCTCGAACTCCGTCTAAGCATACATATATCTTGCTAAAGATCAATAATAATCAAGGGAGTCGGCTTCTCGGCTCATTACTTCGCACCTCTATATGTGTAAAGATATACTTGCCCTTGACTGTACCCATCCACCGGCTGCCTCTGCGAAGTTTGGTGGTGCATTTCCTCTTATCTCATTTTGTAGTCAACGTTTCATTGATCTAAGTTTATATTGTTTTACCATTTAACTTAACCTATTTAGTTTAATTAGTTTAATACTGTAGAAGACAGATTATTAGTAACTGTGCGGCAAGATAATGAATAAAATCTTTAATATACATTTGGCAAATACCTTTATGACATCATCCTAGATTTCACACTGACAACTAACAACGTGAATTTCTGCGCCATGATGAAGTTGGAGAAGACGTAAAGCAAACTCAGTCGTCCTTGTAAAGAAGTTAAGTCATAACAGTATGTGTGTATCACAAGGACTATAATTAGGTTTTAGGTGACGTGAAGATGCTATATTGATAATTCAACACTTTCGTTTGTTTCCTGTTACACACAGCAGGGCTCTCTTTCACAAAATCACTCATATTAGCTCTTTTGGACAGTACTTTCTACCGTGTTATTCCACCCACTTCTACTTAAGGTTCGTTTGTCCCTTTCCACCTAGGAATATCTACCGGTGTATTTTGTCTGGCAGTATGGTTCACCCAGACTCTCACTCCGTCTCTTAAAGCTCTAGGCCGCTGCTCCGTTACTCTTATTGCCTACCTGGCTCTCTGCCACTTCTTACTCTCTCCCTTGTGTCGCCGCTACTCACTTGATTGAACTTAAGTCCATTTTCCCGTTGCCTCATTTCACTCCGTGTCATTGACCCCTTCTGCCTCTTGAATTCTCTCTCTCTCTCTCTCTCTCTCTCTCTCTCTCTCTCTCTCTCTCTCTCTCTCTCTCTCTCTCTCTCTCTCTCTCTCTCTCTCTCTCTCTCTCTTTCTGTCTTTCTCTCTCTCTCTCTCTTTCATACCTGACCGGCCTCCATGCAAAGCTTTTACAGTATTGGGTGAGGCAGGTAATGAAGATATGAAGCCGGCCTATCTGTCAGCAGAGTGCAGGGGGGTACGGGGAGGGGGAAGGGAGTAGGGATTAAGGAGAAAGGGGGCAGAGGGAGAGGTAAAAGCGAGGGAGGAAGTGGGAAAAAGGGGTCGGACGAAAAAGAAGGAGAAAGGGAACAGGAATGGGAGTACGAACGAGTGCAATGGAAAGCAAACAACAACAGACCTGTTTGTCCTTTCATGGCTGTTTGGGAGAGTGGAAGAAGGAAAGAAGGAAAGGGAGTAGGGATGAGAGAGGAAAAAAGGGAAGGGAAGAAGTGGGGTGGGTAAAAAAGGAGATGAAGTAGTAAGAATGAGAGAGTGGGAAGAGCGTGGAAACAGAAAAAGGAGGAAAGAAAGGAAAGTAGGAATCAGGAAGGGAGAGAGGGTAGGCAGGGAAGAGGATAAACGAGAAGGAGGAGAGAGGGAGGTAAGAAAGAGAGGGGAGAAGTAAGAAAGGATGAGAGAGGAGGAAGACAGTGTGAATAGAAAGGGAATGGAGTAAATAGTAAGGAAATAGGAAAGAAGGCAAGGGAAGAAGGATGTAAGAGCTGTTGGAGACACAAAATACGAAAGGGAGGAGGGGAAAAAAGAGTGTGAGAAAAGATAGGATATGTGGAGAAAAGAATAAAAGAGTAGGAAAAGAAAAGAAAGGAATTTAAAAAAAATAAAGAGGAAAGGGAGGACGGAGAGAGGGGACGTTGAAGTGAAAGGGATAATACGAGGTAATAGAAAGAAAAGGAAATAGAGAAAGGAGCATGAAGGAAGAAAGAGAAAGAGTCGAGACAGTGTAGGAAAAGTGTTAGAAATGTGAGGAGAGCAGGATGGGAGACGGAGTGGAGAAGAGGAAGTGAAGGAGGAAGGAAAATGAAAGAGATGTTGGAAAGGAAATGAGACTAGAAGGCGGTGGTTAAGGAGGGGAAAAGGGGACAGAAGGAAGCGGTAGGAAGATGAGGAAGATGATAAATGAACGAAAGAAACTGCAGGAGAGGAAGAAGGGTGGGAATGAAAACTGGGACAGACACAGCGCCACCCACAGAAGAGAATGGAAACTCTGGAGACATTTACTGTATTATATAAGTGTCCATAGCAATAGAGACAGACAGACAGACAGAGACAGAGACAGAGACAAACAGACAGACAGATAGACAGGTAGATAGATATTGTAAAACTGCTCGAAGACATATATACATTTATAAAGTGGGAACTGCAACAGTTATATTACATAAAGACTCGAAAAAAAATTAACATTCAGAAGGGCGTGCGTCAGGGAGATACAATTTCACCAAAATTATTAGCAGCATGCCTACAAAGTATTTTCAGAAAACCAGCCTGGGAGAACAAAGGAAAAAACATAGATGGAGAAAATCAAAGCCATTTAAGACTAGCAGATGACATTGTCCTAATCTCAGAAACAGCAGACATTGCAAGAAATGTTAAATGACGTAAAGTCTCAAAGTAGGGCTAAAGATGAACTGGAGTAAAACTAATGTTTAATCCACATACACTAAAGAGCGTCGTCAGAATAAGCGAAGAAATTCTTGAAGAAGTAAAGGAGTACAATTACTTGATGCAAATACTAAAAGTAACGAAAGACCATGATAGTGAAATAAAAAGATGCATTGCAATTTGAAGGAAAGTTTCGGTAAACATAGGCACATCACGAAAAGTAGCTTGCCAGCATGTATGAAACGAAACGTATATAACGAATGCATGATCCCAGCTATGACGTACAGTTGTGAGACCTGGAAACTGACAAAATTAATGGAAAGTCAACAAATCCGTTCTCAAAGAGCAATGGAAAAGTCAATACTGGGAATATCTTTAAGAGTAAGGAAAAGATCAACTTGGGTGAGAGAGAGAGAGAGAGTGAAGACTAAAATCAAAGTCATTACTGTATAAAAGTTATAAAAGAACAGAAATGGAGGCCATGTAGCAACAATAAGGAATAACTGATGAAGCAAGAGACTGACTGACTGGACTCCAAGATACTGCAAGCGAAGCAGAAAAAGGTTAGACAGGAGGTGGAGAGATGAGATAGAGATGTTTATAGACAAAACGTGGCAGAGATTGGCTCAGTCAAGGAATTTGTGGAAAAGGATTGGGGAGGCCTTTGTTCAGCAGTGGACTTAAAGTGGCTGATCATAATGAAGATGATGATGAAGATGATATACTGTATATATATAGATAGATAGATAGATAGATAGATAGATAGATAGATATTGCCAGACGCCATAATCCCGTAAGGGGCGGCCATTTGACTTTGAGTTATTAGTTTTACGGGGAGGGGCACTAACCCTCCACCAACCCACTTGTTGACACGTAGGGAGCACGTATGGTTTGGCTATATGGATATCACACAGCGAAGTAGGAGAAGAGGAGGGCAGGCACAGAAAAAGAATGATAAAAGCTAAGGAAGAAGTAGATAGCACTACATCAAGTGAGTGGATGATGGTCGCCACCACCCACAATATATATATATATATATATATATATATATATATATACTGTGTATATGTATTTTTTATATATATATATATATATATATATATATATATATATATATATATATATATATATATATATATATATATATATATATACGTATAGTGCCACAGAGGGCGACCTAGCACCCCCACAAGGAGCCCACCGAGGTGCACCGACAGCGCGCCGGGACTCATGGCGACGATGACATAAGTCCGCCCGGGCCACGCACCCCTATGACCCAGAGCTCGCCTGCCGCCACCATAGCAGGAATACAAGACTACCTTCCGAGCAAGCCTTCCCCAACCAACATCGGGATGTAGCTGTAACTCCAGCTCCAGTCAGTACCCCTGAGACAGCCTGTAGCCACTCAACCCTCCTACAGGAGATGGCCTGTAGCTGCTTCCGCCTTCATCAGGAGACAGCCTGTAGCCATTTCCGCCTTCGTCAGGAGACAGCCTGTAGCCGCTCTGAAGGTGCCCCTAACGAGATGGCCTGTAGCCGCTCGACCCTGGAGACGACCTGTAGCCACTCCAGAGGGAATCAAGAGATGGCTTGTAGCCACTCTGAAGGCGCCCCTGAGTTGGCCTGTAGCCGCTCCTTCCCCCAGGTCATGGCCAGTAGCCAGGCCTTAGCAACGGCCCGCAGCCATGCCCCCAGAAGGCCACGGCCGGTAGCCAGGCCTTAGCAACGGCCTGCAGCCATGCCCCCAGAAGGCCGGGCCCAACAACAGGAGACAGCTGGTAGCCGCTCCTCTGTCAGGTGCTGACTCCTGTTCATCAACCTATGACCCAGAGGGAGCCTCCAGCCTAGAGGAGTACTGGAGAGGCCCCATGACTTCCATCGAGCTCTCCTCCCTGCAGCCGGATCCAGAGAGGACTTGCCTGATGGACCCCGACGTAGGCCGATGCCCCAGCCCCCTCCTGACGGCATCTCCAAACACCGTGGACCGCAGCCCTCGGGACCTCCAGACCACCCCCAGGACCCCCGGGCGGGACCTCTCTACACCCAGATGCTGGAGATCATCGTCCTCCATCAGGCGCCTGAGCGAGAAGTTCAGGCAGTTATTCAGCCCCAGTCCCGAAGGCCATACTCCCATCCCAAGCCCCAAAAGCACGGGACCCTTCGCCACCCGCAGCCCCGGACGAGAGAGGACCTCGTACATGTGATCCCATGGCCCCTGAACACAGAGGCCCCAGGCGGAACCCAGCCCCATCAGTAGGGAGGCTGGGTCACCTCCGTTGCCCTTGTACCTGACCGCCACGACTCCCAGACCTGGAAGGAGTGACAGTGAAAGCACAATGTCCGTGACTTAGTGACGTGAAGGCAGAGCAGTGAATTAACCATATAAAGGGAGTCAGTGAGAGAAACACCAGTGACAATATAAAAGTGGTGGAGTGAATAAAAGTAACAGTGAAACCATGAACATGGCCAAACAGTGAAATACGGATCTATTACAGTGAATACGCTACCGTCTAGTAATGTCGCATCATACTAAAATCCTACACAGACCCCAGTGTTTAAGTAATAATTACCAACAGTAGTACCACCCACTCCCCAAACATATAACTTGGACTTCCTGCAATAATAGTAGAGAAACCTCTGCCCTAAGTGCTATTCACCTTACCCGACCTTGACCTAAGTAGTATCCTGCACCATACTAATAAACCCATATCTAGGCCTAAGAATTATAATTGTCCAGTGTATCTGTATTCATGACATCTACCCGTTCCTCTGTAGCATTCAGTAATACACGTGTAAGGTTGTTGCCTTGTGATTTTGTGTCCTGCCTCTCTCCTATTTGTATAAGCTCCAGTCTAAAAAGAGAACCCAGCTACACACTAGGCGTTAGAGGGACGGGAAGTCGCCCCTAAAACACCTAGCATTACACTGGTGGACAGCGATGGTTCTTGACCAGGGCATATGAGAGAGGTAATCAGGAAATACCCGAAAAATGGCAACCAAACCGCATGTGCAATTACCTAAATTCGACCCCGAACAGTATGATGTGCACACATACCTGGCAATTATTAATCCTTGGCTAGATATTGATTTCGAGGATGACAAGAAGAAAATTGCAGTCACACTCCTGCTATTGGGCAAAGCAGCAGCTAATATAGCACCCAAGTTCATTCCGGGGCTCACTTGGCAGAATTTCACGAAACTCATGATTCAAGCCATCACTCCATCACTAGGTAAAGTGGTGGCACTATCTCAACTGGATAGCTTAACCTTCAGTGGCAACTTGGATGATACTCTAATCCAGGCCAGACGCCTGGTCACTGCTGCATACCCAGAGGCAGATGATGAAACTCGGGAGCAACACACCTTTAATACTCTTCTGAGAGTGTACCCCAGCATGGTCAAGAAGCACTTTACAATCCATAACCCTACCGGAGACATGGATAAGGATGCCCAATTGATACGCCACCTCCTGACCTCCCACCCTGCACCCCATCAAATCAACATTGTAAAAAAGTTTCCCACAAATATTCCGGCTCCCCAGTCAAGCCACATCCGCCTATGCCCGGCACCAGCCCCACCCCAGCACCCAGTCCACCTAGGGCACACCCCACCCACCAGTGCCCCAGTCACAGGGAGAACCCCAACCTCATTCTGGTGAATCCCTGGGAGTTCTCTGCTTGCAGCTCCAGGTGCCCACTGCATGATATCAGAGGTCAATTGAAAGCTGCCAGACGGAAAACCACCACCCCAGGCCAATATAAAGTTTCCTCCCTTGAGAATGAGGAAACAAAGGACAAACCTGCACCCGCAGAGGAGACTGGACCCGGGGAACAGGAGCCAGAGGAAGAAGAAGGAGGCCCCAGAAAGTTGGATTATTAGGACTGCCCTCACACCGTCCCATGGTGGCGGGGGCCACTTCCCCCAAATACTGCCCCCCAGTTTGCCACAAGATAAAGCTGAACGGGGTGAAAGCCAGACTTCTGATCAATACAGGAGCGGCCAGATCCTGCCTGTATATCCACTACTTCTCCTGTCACCAATCGACCTTTGGCCCATTATTCCCAACAGCTACTCACCTTGTGGACGCGGGGGATGGCCCCCTGCTGATCCATGGGGAAACACGGGCCCTGCACGTTGACACCCATCAGCCGGTATCAACCCAGCTTAAGTTCATCGTATTCGAATCTTCTTCCACAATTATGACGGATACATGGGGTTGGACCTGTTGCAGAAGTTAGGAGCCACTATTGATTGCCGCAACAGACAGCTACAGTTTCGAAAATCACCTAACACCCCCCCCCACTCGGGCCGTCTACACCTGCATGTCACGGCCCCGGCCGGAAGACTCTATGCCCCCCCCTTTCTCCCCCCCGACCTCCCTCCCCTTCCCCCCCTCTTTTCCCGCCACTATTTCCTCCGCTGTCACCATCCCCCCCCCACACCACAAAGCCTGGGTGTCCCTCAACCGGCCCTCAGGCACCTCCGTCCTATTCTCCCCTCTCCTGCCACTCGGAACCCTCCCAGCGTGCCTTCTGCCCCCAGTTTTCCTTCCCCATCACACAGCAGTCTGGTTTGCCAACCTTGCCCCCTTGCCCCTCACCCTCCCTAAAGGGCTCATAATTGGAGAGATGGAGGAAGCCGAGCCCTGCGTCCCCTCCCCCTCCTGCTCCCCCGCCCCTCTGCCCCCCATCCCCGACCATCTCTCTGCTCGTCAATCAGACACCCTCCGCTGCCTCCTCCTGGATTTCCAGGATCTGTTTGCAGTGGGACTCGCCGACATAGGACACACCACCTACCTGGCTCACGAGATTCACACGACGGGCCCACCGATCCGACAGCCATCCTGGCGGAAGAACCCCAAACAGCGGGAAGAGGAAGACCGCCAGGTACAGGAGATGATCGAAGCCGGAGTCGTCTCCCCCTCCACCAGCCCCTGGTTCTCCCCCGTCATCCTCATAAAGAAAAAGGATGGTACGATACAGATCTGTGTTGATTACCGCTGGCTTAATGACGTGACCACCAAGGACGCCACTCCACTCCCGTGCATAGACGGCTCCCTGGATTCCCTACACGGCGCCTCCTGGTTCTCCACCCTTGACCTCCAGTCAGGGAATTAGCAGGTCCCAGTGCGTCCGGAGGACAGAGGAAAAAACGCTTTCTCGACCAGCAATGGGAAACATTATGAATTTAATGTTTTGCCCTTCGGCCTCTGTAATGCCTCCACCACCTTCTCCACACTAAAGGAATCCGTCCTCAGCGGCCTCACGTGGGAAATCCGTCTCGCGTACTTGGATGACGTCATATTCTTCAGCCAGACCTGGGCCGACCACCCGCAGCGCCTCCGCCGGGTTTTCACCAGGATACGACAGGCAGGCCTAAAACTCTGGCCCGCCAAGTGTGTTGTGGCCATCAGAACCGTCTCATTCCTGGGGCATGTCATCTCCCAGGCTGGCATATCTCCTGACCCCAACAAGCCCCGTGCCATCGCAGTCATACTCCCACCACAAGACGCTCATGGGATTTGAGCCTTCATTGGCCTGACGTCCTATTACCATCGCTTTGTGAAGGGGTTCGCCCACATTGCCAAGCCACTCCACGACCTGACCCAAAATGGAGAACTGTTCATCTGGACGGACGAGAGATGAGCTGCCTTCTAACAACTTAAGGATAAGCTCATTTCTGCCCCATCGTGGCCTTTCCCGACTATGCCCTCTCATTCCGGCTCTACACAGACGTTTCCCTAATTGCGATCGGTGCTGTGCTGGCACAAGTCCAAGAGGGCCGCAAGCACATCATCGCCTGCACCAGCTGTACCCTCAATCAGGCAGAAATGAATTATGACGCTACCAAGAGGGAGTGCCTGGGCATCATCTGGGCACTTGAGCACTTCCAGGCATATCTATCAGGGACCCAAGTTACCATCATCACTGATCACCAGTCCCTCCAGTGGCTGAGGCAGTCTGACACCCACAATGCTCAGCTCATCTGATAGTGCGAAACCCTGGAGGAGTTCAACTATGAAATCTCGTACTGCTCTGGCAAACTCCACACCAACGCGGATGCTCTCTCCTGGCTCCCCATCAATGCTGCCCAGCTGGAACCAAATCTCCTCCAGCAGTGGCATCGCAAGGAGCAACCCCTCTGGATCCCCCAGCACCTTTTCAAAAAACTGTATCGCCAGGGCGACCACCTGCTTACCCCGTCCGAGCATATCATCCTAGCACCCGCTGTCACCCTCGACACCTTCCGACACCTGCACACTCACAATGGGATTCACCTAACTCCTGCACAACTTTAACGACACCTACTGGGTGCCCAATCCCTCCACCCTAGCCAAGGAGATTATCCAATCTTCCCGAGCATGCACCCTTGGTAAGGACATCACCCGTACCGCCGGTCCATCAGGTCATATTACCGCCCACAAACCTTGGCAGCTATTGGTGATCGACACAGTGGGACCCTTACCCCCGAGATCAGGCTATAGGTACGTGATCACGTTTGTCGATACGTACTCAAAAGTCACCATAGCCTGCCCAGTGAAGGAACACCACGCTGTCGCAGTGGCTGATGCCCTGATTCGGCATGTATTCCTGTACTTCGGTATCCCACAAGCAATCCACTCAGAAAATGCACCCGAGTTCACCAGTAAGATCTGGGAGGAGATGGCCCACATATTTGGCTATAACATCTCACACTCGTCCCCTTACTGGCCCCAAGGAAATGCCATATGCGAGCGAAGCCATCGTACGCTGATGAATCAACTCCACACCCGGATAGAAGCCAGCAAAGACGACAACTGGCCCGCCCACATAAAAATCGTGCAATGGGGCATCAACTCCTGCCCCCGAGAGGACGGAATTTCACCGTACAAATGAGTGTTTGGGGAAACACCCCTCCTCCTGCCTCTTTGGCAGCATTTACAACTCCCCACTTCTAACCCCACATCGGACCCATTACACCATCTCAAATGTCAGCTAACCCAACTCCAAAACAACCTGGACCTCCGCCCCGACACCGCCTCCAACCTCTACAAGCCAGGCAACATTGTTACGATAGCGCAGCTCCCCACCCCCCACAAGCTCACACTGCACTTCATGGGGCCCCACACCATCATCTGCGTCCCTAACCCCTATCAGGTGATAGTCGAGTACCACAGCACTTTCCACACTCTCCAAAACTGTCATGTATGCCCTTTTCACAATCCTACCTCCCCCACCCCGGCCCCACGCCCCGCCCCACCCACTACCCCCGTGCCACTTCCCTCTACCTCCTATGATTGCTACATCTCCCCCTCGCCATCACTCTCTCCCTCCCCCTCCCCCGCCGCCTCTACCTCACCCCTGTCACGCCTCCTCACACCTCACCTGACAACTCACCGACACCACCAACTCCCCGCCGCTCCCCCACCTCCTCACCACCCACCAACTCCTCTCCCACGCCCAGCACTGAGTGTCCTGCCCACACCCCCGCATCTCCTCCTCCCACCACACCCCCGCATCTCCTCCCCCTACCACACCCCCGCCCCAGCCATCACCCACCACTGCCACCGAATCTCCCTGCCCGCTGCCCACACACGCCCCCTCGACCCCGCCTGCCCTGTCCCCCACTCCTGACTCCACCTGCGCCGCCCACGCCCCCACGACACCATCACCCACTAACCCTACACCCTGCTCCCCACGCTGTGCTCCCCACACTCCTACCACCCCCCAGCCGCCCTCATACACCCGGCACACCTCACACATGCACCGACCCCGCACACCCACATCAACGCCCACACCCACCCTTAAAACAACCATCACACACTCCAGCCACCCCTCCCGGCCACCTGCCCACTCTCCCACCCCACCCACCTTACTGCAAAATCACACCCCTACCCCTGCCCTAAATCATCTCACACTCATAATGCACCAGGCCCAAATCCCAGGCACCTACATTCCCCAGAGATGCTGCGCTGCATTACCCAAGCATAAAACCCTACACTCACCATCCATCTCCAGCATTCAGCACAGCTCTGCACAGCAGACTACACCTAGTGTCACAAGGATTCGCCAAGCCATATGGGTGCCGCCCTTTGGACGAAAACACCGAGTCCGAGGACCTCACCACCTCCTACGACTCCTCCGCTCCTCCACCAACCCCTCCACCCTCTTTATCACCTGTGACAAGCAACTAGATGAGAACTTGGCCACTACAGCCTGGCACGCCCTCCTCCAACACCTACAGCCAGTCTATCACACCTACGACACCAAAGTTTACAACCTCCAATCACAGGGACGTGACTTTTTCCCAGCAGACAGTGGTAAAATGCAGTATAGTGCCACTGAGGGCGACCTAGCACCCCCAGAAGGAGCCCACTAAGGAGCACCGACAGTGCGCCAGGACTCAGGGTGACAACGACATAAGTCCGCCCGGGCCACGTGCTCCTATGACCCAGAGCTCGCCCGCCGCCACCATAGCAGAAATACAAGACTACCTTCCAAGCAAGCCATCCCCAACCAACTTCGGGGTGGAGCTGTAACTCCAGTTCCAGTCAACACCCCTGAGACGGCCAGTAGCTGCTCAACCCTCCTACAGGAAACGGCCTGCAGCCACTCTGGAGGAAAATGGGTGACGGCCTATAGCCACTCTGAAGGTGCCCCTAACGAGACGGCCTGTAGCCACTCAACCCTCCTGCAGGAGACGGCCTGTAGCTGCTCTGAAGGTGCCCCTAACGAGACGGCCTGTAGCCACTCGACCCTTCTACAGGAGATGGCCTGCAGCCGCTCCGGAGGCAAACAGAAGATGGCCTGCAGCCGCTCCGGAGGCAAACAGAAGATGGCCTGCAGCCGCTCCGGAGGCAAACAGAAGATGGCCTGCAGCCGCTCCGGAGGCAAACAGAAGATGGCCTGCAGCCGCTCCGGAGGCAAACAGAAGATGGCCTGCAGCCGCTCCTGCCTTCGTCACGAGACAGCCTGTAGCCACTCTGAAGGTGCCCCAGAGTCGGCCTGTAGCTGCTCCTTCCCCCAGGCCACAGCCAGTAGCCGGGCCTTAGCGACAGCTGGCAGCCGCATCCCCAGAAGGCCACAGCCAGTAGCCAGGCCCTAAGGCAGGATCGGTCAGTAGCTGCTCCTCCGTCAGGTGCTGACTCCTGTTCATCAACCTATGACCCAGAGGGAGCCCCCAGCCTGGAGGAGTACTTGAGAGGTCTCGTGACTTCCATCGGGCTCTTCTCCCTTCAGCCGGATCTGGAGAGGACTCGCCAGACGGACCCCGACATAGGCCGATGCCGCAGCCCCCTCCTGACGGCGTCTCCAAACACCAGGGACTCCAGCCCTCGGGACCTCCAGACCACCCTCAGAACCCCTGGGAGGGACCTCCCTACACCCAGATGCCGGGGATCATCGTCCTCCATCAGGCGCCTGAGCGAAAAGTTCAGGCAGTTATTCGGCCCCAGCCTTGAGGGCCGTACTCCCGCCC
Organism: Coenobita brevimanus; assembly: GCF_032717465.1. Lineage (NCBI taxonomy): Eukaryota > Metazoa > Arthropoda > Malacostraca > Decapoda > Coenobitidae > Coenobita > Coenobita brevimanus. The sequence continues at coordinate 16,446,324 of NC_137000.1, read as the reverse complement.
CATGCCCTGAAAGCACGGGACCCTTCGCCACTCGCAGCCCCGGACGAGAGAGGACGCACCTACGCGTGATCCTGTGGCCCCTGAACACAGAGGCCCCCGGCAGAACCCAGCCCCGACGGTAGGGAGGCTGGGTCACCTCCGTCGCCCTTGTACCTGACCGCCACAACTCCCAGACCTGAAAGGAGTGACAGTGAAAGCACAATGTCCGTGACTTAGTGACGTGAAGGCAGAGCAGTGAATTAACCATATAAAGGGAGTCAGTGAGAGAAACACCAGTGACAATATAAAAGTGGTGGAGTGAATAAAAGTAACAGTGAAACCATGAACACGGCCAAACAGTGAAATACGGATCTATTACAGTGAATACGCTACCGTCTAGTAACGTCGCATCATACTAAAATCCTACACAGACCCCAGTGTTTAAGTAATAATTACCAACAGTGAAATAGTACCACCCACTCCCCAAACATATAACTTGGACTTCCTGCAATAATAGTAGAGAAACCTCTGCCCTAAGTGCTATTCACCTTACCCGACCTTGACCTAAGTAGTATCCTGCACCATACTAATAAACCCATATCTAGGCCTAAGAATTATAATTGTCCAGTGTATCTGTATTCATGACATCTACCCGTTCCTCTGTAGCATTCAGTAATACACGTGTAAGGTTGTTCCCTTGAGTTTTTGTGTCCTGCCTCTCTCCTATTTGTCTACGTTCCGGTCAAGAAAGAGAACCCAGCTACACACTAGGCGTTAGAGGGACAGGAAGCCGCCCCTAAAACACCTAGCATTACATATAGGCCTATAGATAGATAGATAGATAAATATAGATATATATGGATATAGATAGATAGATAGATATAGATATATATGGATATAGATAGATAGATTGATATAGATATATATGGATATAGATAGATAGATAGATAGTTAGATAGATACAGTATATGAGCCTCTGTGGTACAGTGGTAGAGTGTGCGTTTTCGTACATGCGAGAACCATGCTTCGTGCCCCGCCAGGGTAATAAACTTTGGGAGTATTCACCCGGCAATGTACTGCTTTGCCGGACATAATGGGTGCTGTGATTGAGCTAGTGTCACATACAATAAAGTATGCTTGCACACAGTCGGCTTGCGCGGGCCGATTACACTTGGTTCACAGACTACACACGCATCCAGCGCCACTCCAACAATACAGTCACACTTTTACAAGCACTTCTCACCCTACATACAAACTTTACCAGACAGACTAAGCAACTTGGTAGAGATACATAGGCCTTATCGTCCCCACTTCGGTCTGGATAGGCCGGTCCTGAAATGGATACTCAAACGGCTGATGATGATGATGATGATGATATATGTGTGTGTGCATATATATATATATATATAGATAGATAGATAGATAGATAGATATAGATAGATATGTGTATATATAGATATATATACTGTATATATATATATGGGAGAGTGTGTGTGTGTGTGTGTGCCCTATGTTTATATATATGTACATCTCTAGAGAGAGAGAGAGAGAGAGATTAAACGAAGAACGCACATCAGTGATAATGATGTGAGGGTAAAGTAGGGATAGTAAGGAAGAATATCAAAGAGAATGTGAGAGGTGGCGGGGGAGCAGTTGGCAGACACCTGGACAGTTAAGTGGGGAGACCATATTATGTTTTTTATCTTCAATATCTTACACTTTAGTTTTGGCCCAGGTGCCCAACACATCCTCTCTCTCTCTCTCTCTCTCTCTCTCTCTCTCTCTCTCTCTCTCTCTCTCTCTCTCTCTCTCTCTCTCTCTCTCTCTTTGGCAGTTGTCAGTATCTTGTTGATCTCATTGTTTTTTGTTTCATAACATTAGCACAGATTTTTCCTAAACACACACACACACACACACACACACACGTAAACTGTGGTTGATGGATGAGCCCAGTCCTGTTGCTGCATGTTACGTAAATTATTGAAGTGATTTATCCTTTCTTTTAAATATCGTAGAATAAAGCTTAGATACTCCTTCATTGCAAGAAATCTGTGCTAATATAAATCGGTTATCTGTCGGTGACTGGAATACAATGCAGTGTTTATCCTTTTGCTGCAAAGGGTAAACGTCTATCTCAATGTGTCATGTTACTCCACTTCTTCTTCAGGTATATTTAAGCGAGGATGACACGTTCAGTACGATATAATCTTCCTCCCAATACAGTTTATTTCAGCTTAGGGTTTACTTCTCAGAAAGAAGGGGTTGGAGGTGTATAAAGGAGGCGTGGTAAACGAGGTGTGGGCTTGATATGGTAACTGGGAGTAATTCAGGTTTAAACTGATAGCCTACTGTGCCACGCCGATAACTTGGCACAAACAGCAGCTATGGTGAGATAGATGAAAACGAGTATGTGTATGACTCGCTTTCATCCTTAACTATACATGCTAAGAAATTAGCTGTCCTTAGCTGTCCTCATTCAGAAGCAGTATAGGATAAGAAACATCCCCCCCCCAAACACACACACACACACACACACACACACATATATATATATATATATATATATATATATATATATATATATATATATATATATATATATATATATATATATATATATATACATTATCATTACAAATGTACAGGTACGAAAATACCTAGTGATAACGAGTACATTCCTTATCCAGTGCAAGGTGCTTTTGACATAAAAACACCACTCAGTACATGAAGTCAGGACATGAGTTTGCCCTTTGTATGCGCCACATTTGTGGCACGTATAAATAAGATTTTCATAGACAGCCTAATGAACAACAACCCAAATATAAATCATTGCAATTGTATTTTGTCTCTGTACATCATTATGTTTTCAGAATGACATTGTCTCAGTCTAATGTAATTTCTAAATCAGGCAGGGTAGGCCGATTTTGTGAAATAAGTCAGGTATGCAAACAAATGGAATGTCAGTATAATAAAATAGTAACAAGGACATCTTTGACAGCTGCACCCGAACTTACGGTTTTCAAAGGAGAAAGAAATAATTGTTCACTGGTTATGCGTTTCATTGACACCTTCCTTGTTTACAGGTCGTCCGATTACAGCTACTCACCAGTACTCTTGTCACGCTGTGTCATATTTACTGTACGGCTGTTCTTGCACGAAGCATTTGTGCAGTCGAGAGGTACTCTTGTACTGTGTATTTCTGTTTGTATGTGAATGTAATGTTAGTATGTAATGTTTTGTCCCGTCCCTCTAGCATTTTTACGGCAGTTGCGGCACGGAGCGGATACTAGGTAGACTAGTGTCGTTGAACTATGTATTTCTGCGTATGTATTGATTTAAGGATATACCCTATGTGTACGTAATGTTTTGTCCTGTCTTCCTGTGTTATAATTCCGGCTATTCCTGCACGACACAAGTATGCAGTTGACTATTTCTTGTACTGTGTTTTTATGTGTGAGTACGAGCATATAACTATGCAGTACATACGAATACCCAACTCTTTAACAAACCACCATAAGGACTGGACCCCATTCCTCAAAACGGCACAGTAACTCAATGTGTGAGTGCCACAGTGAGGGGTGCACACTGTGTTCGGCCGCCCCGGTGGGTGCGACAATGACATATATTAATTTTTCACCAAACAAGCGCGGCCTTTTCCAATTTCCTATTGAAATATTTCACTGGTTACTTGTTATTATTCCTGGATTACCACAGCTACTGGGCATTACTATAAACTTTCCTCTGAAAGCTATAAATGAGGATTTACAATGCATTAATATTCCGCTGACGTTTGCCAGAAGCCAGTCATATTTAACGTTCCTAACTCGCATTTTTAAACATGAAAGCTGACTGTCAAATGCAGGTGAAGTTTGGTTGGATGTTGGTTTGGACTGGTAAGGTTAGGTTCAGTTAACTGATACGTTTCTCATTGCTTAGACACGGGATACACTGACGCGTCCAGTCGGAGCGATGGTTGGCAGACAACGCGGCCGGTCGGTGAGACAGTCGGTAAACAATGCCACAGGTGACCTGATAGCTTTCTTAAATATCCAAAAATAGGTCTATTTTGTCGTTTTCCAATCACTTCTTGCAGTTACAATTCAGTAGTTAACTATCTGTGTTGCATAAATATCAAAATTACTGACCATGAGATCGTGAGTTTGTTATAATATAAGTGGTATCGACGCGCCAGTTTGGTAAAGAAATAAGGAGATATATATCAATGGAGGAAAACTTGAGCAGCAGTGGTAGTAACAAATTTTCTAGTAGACCTGGAGCGGTGGCGTCTTCGTCGTGGGTCTACCCCCAGAGGATGCCTCCATGGGGGGCCAAACCACCGCAAACCCCCCCGGCCCCTCACGGGGCTCGAGTACCTGGGAGTGGCTTCGGTCGCCCGGGCAAGTACCACATCTCCCAACACAACACACACAACAACACCGTTTTTTCTACACCGAGAAATGACTCCCCGGCTGTCATTTCTCGACGACTTCTTCTGGCCGGGGACATTGAGAGCAATCCAGGACCCACCAACAAATACATATGTCCAACATGCTCAAAACCTATCACGTCGAGCCGACAGACAAAGGGTTCAGTTCAGTGCAATTCCTGCAAGAACTGGACCCGATACACCTGCACAACACTTGCATCCAGAAAACATTACACAAACACCTGGACCTGCTCCTTTTGCTCCTTCCCCCCACCCATCAACCCCCCTTCCAATCCTACTCCTACTTCCTTCACGCCTCCACAGCCAAACCCACCTACCCTTCCCACACCATCCAGTCCCCCAACTTCTCCCATTCCAACCCATCCTAATCCACCTCAACCCTTACCTCCATCACAACCTCCTCCTACCCCTTCCCCTCCACCCACACCACCTCCTCCCCGTGCTGCAGCAGCCAACACACATCGCACACACAACATAAACATCCTTCAGTTAAACATAGATGGCATAAACACCAAAAAACATGAACTCACACAATTCATCAAACAACAGAACATACACATTGCCATCTTACAAGAAACAAAACTACACAGAGCACAGAAAACACCGACATTTCATATCTTCACCACCATTCGATAAGACCGGGCCGATGGCGGTGGCGGTGGACTCATCACCCTGGTACACAAATCCATCAACTTTGCAGATACTAGTGCACACACAAAGTCACTTCTCCCCCCACGTGACACCACAACAGAATACAATCAATTAAAATACGCACTGGCAACAAATCACACATAACAATCGCTAACACATACATTCCCCCCCAATCGTCTCCCACAGTACCACACAATTACTCTCCACAGATACACACATCACTAACGTACCCAACATCATCCTGGGTGGTGATTTCAACGCCAAGTCGTCGGCCTGGCATGTCAACAACCCTGACACAGACAGAGGGCTGGTACTACAATCCCAGACAGATCACCTTTTCATACTAAACAGTCTAGACCAACATGCCCATATCCCACACCAAGCCCTCTTCCTCCCATCATCTCCAGGCATCACCTTCTCCTCTCCAAACCTCACCCCCACTACATCATGGAGAGTGGTCAAAACCCTTGGTTCTGATCACCTCCCAATCATCATCACTACCAAAACCAGAATCACCCCAGCTGGCCACAAACACACATACACTAATTATAAGAGAGCCAACTGGGAGGCCTTTGTAACTGAAACAGAACAACATCTCGAAACACTAAACAGTACACCCATCACAAACATCAACACCGCTGTGCACTTTCAATACAATTATACAAAACGCAGACAAAAGACATCCCTAGAGACACAACCCCAACTTCACACCAGAAATTCAAGGCCTCATCAGACAACGGGACACACTGTGACACTCCCCAACACCCCATACTCAAGACACCGTACAACAAATACAAGAACTCAACTCTCAGATAAACAAGAGAATATCAGAACAGCAAACACTAAACTGGAAAAATTACCTCCAAACACTTGACCACAAAACAAACATCAGCAAACT
>NC_137000.1:16420349-16435349 GCF_032717465.1 Coenobita brevimanus | reverse complement strand
TAGGTGTACTATAGAAAGTTGTAGTACTAGTCAATGTCTACGAGCATGCAAACTTTCATTCAGTTCCATCAAGCTGCTGGAGAACTAGGGGAGCATTTTTGAAAAAAGGCACTGGTTGGGATGCTGAGGATAATCTTCGCAGGGTTGCCACTCGAAAACCAGAGAAAAGAGAGGAAAAATGAACGGCACACTTCCGATAGGGAATGACCTCAAGATTATGCCTGAAGAAGTCAGAGCTTTCTACGGCCATTAATAATGCTTCTACAGCTCAAAATGTGCAAAGTACGAAAAAAACGGGTTTTCGGCTGTTGCTAGGCAACAAGTAGTTGCCTAGCAACCAAAACCTTGCGGACACAACTAGGTCTTAGGCTGGTCATTGTGTCCAAGTTTTGTTGGAATCGGTTAATTCTGATGGGCAGAAGTGAAAGCCACATTTAGACATGAAACAATACAAGAAAGAAAGAAAACGCGACTAACATTAAGGGCAGCATGGAGCTGGCCAAAAGAGAAACAGATAAAGAAAGCAGCAAGTTACTGTGGTAGTCCATAGCAGAAGAAAGTGTAGTACCTATCTCCAAACTCCAAATGCTCGAGTCCAATGCTTAAGCGTAACTACAAGCATCCCGACACTTACGTCAGCATAAAATTAATCTTATGTTATGCAAATAATGACTGAACGCAGTTCCATATCCATGGGTGTAACCAGCTTGACCAGATACCCGGTGAGCAGGAGCCAACTATAATGAGAGCTCCAGGTAGTCTAAACAACCAGGAGCCAGGAATTGGCAGCTCCCAAAAGCCACAAAAATACACTCTTTCCTTGTTTCATTGTATGCATGTTAATGCTAAAAGCATATGTTAGCTAAAAGAACTGTCAGTATCAAAATTGATTCGTGAATGTTAGCAGTACGCAGAAGCTTTTCAATGGGCCTAGCGTTTGTAAGGTCTTCCAGTTCAGTTACCTCACCCTTACTCGTCTTGGGCACTACAATCCGAGTGATCTACCGTCCGTGCTGCTGAATTGCCCACCAATAGTTTGGTATAAAAATCCATCACTTCAAAGCACAATAAAAGTCTTAATTCTGAACTGCAGTTTCAAGAAGTTATGGTGAGTTTTGAATCACTAATTGTAAGTAACTAACTTGTCGAATGTTACATGGAAAGTTGGGGTGCACAGTCACATAGTACAGTTTACGTTACCCCCTAGTATATGTAGTAAGATATTATCATTATCATTATCATCATCACCATCATCTCAACCCTATTTCCCACCTAAATGGAGGAATGTTTAGGGATCCATAGAAAGAAAAAATAGCAAGAGGAGTCTCAAACATCATGCCCCGTATAATAAACCATACATTCGTTCATACATCATCCAAGGCTTCGAAATCTTTGCTCCGCCTTCTTGTGTTGTTCATGTTTCTTACCAACGGTCGCTGCCACGGCTGTACGCCTTAATTTCTAGGCCTCTTGGCATGAAAATTATTGTTCATATAACCTACATGGTCCTGGGATCTCCCTGCATGGTCCTGGGATCTTATGTTTTGTTTCTCTGTTTACTTGTTTGTTTGAATCATCGCAATCTTTAAAATGACTTTATAGCCCAGAGTGTAAAATACACAGGCGCAGAACCGACCGACACCCATATCATCCCAGTCAAGGCATACGTTCTGTTCGGCTGCGAAAACACTGACAGTTCTGGGAGACTTTGATTCCAACTTCCCCCTGAAGTTTGCTTGTTCTGTGATTCACCGCACATGAGTTACAAATCCAAGCAAATGCTGTACGTGCATTTGTTTATCTGTGTCGGTAGACGCACTGCATGGGGATGGCGCCGACGTCCATATAATCCTCAACATATAAGTATATTATCCCATGGAAGGCCCAAACACAGATTTTATTAAAAGCATCTACCCTTAATCCACATTCTTTCCTATACCTAAAACATCTCATAAAACAATTAAAACACGCTAAACCAATCAACAAAAATAAACGATTTTTCTATATTCTTCTTTTATTTTTCTCAGACATCTCTAGCTATAAAATGGCAAAATCGATCACCTTGATTTTTTTTTTCACATAGGGGTTACATTTTCCACTAGGTCTGAGGCACGGGAGATATTGCCTGAAAAAGGTCAGTGGTAACACAGGTCTGCAAAATTAAAGTCATTAAAAATAGTTTTAATTCTGATTATCTATTTTTATTGCATTTACGATCACAGTAAAAAATAATAATTTTTAGATTGTTTGCATGACATCACATTTTAATACAAAATTAAAAACAATTTTAATTAAAATTAAGTAAATTATAAGTTTCAATCGATCTATACCATATTGTTCTAAAATAATTGAAAATGAAAATATTATGTCAATGTAATTTTTTAAACTCATAAAGGAAACAACACTATATATTCCATGACTCCCATTTAACTTCTCTAGTCTTGTAACTTCTCGTTTTATTTTGCTCAAACTTTGTTTGGTGGCCAGTCGTGTGTACACTTTATTTGGTGCGTCCTTATGAATAATCCAGCAGTAGTCCGCCATCATACTGACATTCCAACGTCCGCGGTATCTTCTTTCCATGTCCTTGTTATCCTGATAGAATCTTTACCTTGTTCTTCACTCGCCGCTCCAAGATTTTCGGGGAAAATTTCCAAACGCGAATTCAAAAAGTGAACTATGAGACTCATGTTGCAACCCAACTCCTTAAACTTGGCTAACAAATTTCTCAAAATTTCTTTGTAATTTAGATCCTTATTGTTCACAAAAAAAAACGTAGAAATTACTTCTTTGAATGATACCCAAGCCTTTCTTTCCAGGTCGTTCATCGCACCATCAAATTCTGCATCAGAAATCAGTCCTCTAATATCAGCTCCAGTAAATAAGCCTTCTTTCAATTTAGCTTCAGACAAACCAGGAAACTTTTGGCACAAATACATAAAACAGGCTCCATCTTTGGTAGGGTTTTGAAACACTGCCTAATTCTAAGCTTAATATGAAGTGGTGGTAGAAGCACTTTATCTGGATTCACCAAGCTACGTCTGATGATGTTTTTGGCACCAAGCTGTAGATTTCCTCTGTTTGGCCATTACTTCTGAACCCAATGTAAATCCTTGGCACTGCTGTCACACTCGCAGATGTTGTTATTGTTTAAAGATATCCTGCACCTATATTGCCGGCCGGGCCATACATTAGTCCGGTCAGTGGGGTATGGGCTGATTAAAAAATAGTAAGGGGGAAGACAGGGCCTGGGGATTGCCCAGCACACACGCCCTGTCTCCTGGCTGGCTTTGTGGTGTGTGTGCACTCGCAGATGTTGTTGTTGTTTACAGATTTCCTGCACTTACTGTATAGTGCAGGCCGGGCCATACATTAGCCCGGTCAGTGGGGTATGGGCTGATTAAAAATTAGTAAGCAGGGTCCCATGGCCTGGGGATTGCCCAGCACACACATCCTGTCTCCTGGCTGGTTTTGTTGTGTGTGTGGCACTCGCAGAGAAAACATGGAAATTTTGTATACCCCGACTGGTGACCCAGCTAGATACTGAGAACTTTCAGGTCCCCACATATGAACCAATGGTGTTCATTTTAGTTGATTTTCTGGGGAAGATTTGCCAAATTCTGGTACGTTTCTTTTAAGTGCACAGAATAAGCAACAGGTATTGATGCATATTTATTACCATACTGAAGAAGTACCCTTTTCATGCTTTTTTTAGACGAATCTATGTGCTGTATAGTCTCCATTCTTCTGCATTACAATCTCTGCCAAGTTTCTGTATTACGCTACTTACGTCAGTGCAATAAACCAAGGATCAGTGCAATAAACCACTAGTTTCAATAGATATCACTGTGATAAAAAAGAAAAAAACACTTCACTGAAAGTAATTTACAAGTGCACTAGCCAACTGAGTCACAGTGAGATACGTTTGCTGCACTCCAATTATGGGACGATATGACTCTTCACTGTGTTGTGTTCCAGCTGTGTTCTGGCTTCTTATCAAATAAAATAACTATGTAGTTTTAAAAATGGATTTTAATATTAGAAAATACTTAATTCGAACACATTATCACTGTAATAAAATATCCATATGGAAATAATTATATAATGCGAAATCATTTTAAAAACCAATTGAAAACTAAAAAATAAAGTGTTCTGTGACAAAATGATACGTGATGGAGAAAAATGGTTTTCATTTTTTAATTCAGCGCTTAAAAATAGATAAAAATCATATGAAATATGAAATAATAATAATAATAATAAAGCATTGTATACCTACAGTAGGTCGGGAAGAGGCCATCTTTTACAGTTTTCATCCAGTTTAAAACAAACTTGATAGAAGGGTAAAGGGTGAGCAGAGGGTGTAGTGGTTCTATTTTCAGAACAATCGGTCAAAATTTAAGGTCACAGGAAAATGTCGAACACTCAGCACTTTTACTAAAAATAAGTTTTTATTCAGTTCAAATTAATCTTGGTAGAATGATTAAGGACAGCCAAAGATTAAATTATTCAGTTTTGAAAACACTCACAGCACAAGGACAACTAAAACGCTTTTGATCCGACTTGGACCCAACTTGGTGGATGTTTTATTGATTACAGAAGGATGAAGTATTTCAAGTTTGGGAACAATCAGTCAAACGTAAAGATCACAGAGCTAAGTAAAAAATTCTGCCATTTGACCGATCGCATGACGTAGGTGATGCGCCCTCTTGGTGCTCCTTCTTGTTAATATCTCCAGAAGATTTCATGCAGGTCAAGACAGACTTTTCGAGTGGGAGTGGGTTAGTCAGAGCCTTCACTGAAATCTTCACTATTACGACGCTCTTGAACTGAATAACTTGCAAAAACATTCGGAGCTTTCTTACCCCGGGGCTTTAAGAAATAAGGAGAACAGTATAAATATTCCACAAAATGTATGAAGATGTAGGGATGGCAGTGCGCCAATAACCACGGGAACAAGATCGACGCTGTAAAATGCCATACAATCCCGTGAGCACATATTTCTATAATGATGTAGCATAGTGCACCCAAAAAGTGTCATGATAATTATATAACTATTACAAAAGCATGCCGATAACAAAACAACGTAAGGATGGGAGTACTTGGCATTTTACCGCCTCGACCTTGTTCCGATGGCTTGGGGCCACTGCCATTCCCACACAAAACATTTTATGATTTTTTTTTTAATAATTTTCATGTACTTCCTCATAAATATTGTCCCTCGTGTCATTGTCATATCGCTTCACATAATATCTGTGAAGCAGAGTTATTAGTTTGAAATCTATTGTAATCGTTGTTAAGTGTCCCTCTATTAATGTTTCATCGGCACATTTTGACCATAATTTCTTCCAGGAAATACAAAAAATACTACCTATCCCAACTCTCTCTCTCTCTCTCTCTCTCTCTCTCTCTCTCTCTCTCTCTCTCTCTCTCTCTCTCTCTCTCTCTCTCTCTCTCTCTCTATGTGTGTGTGTGTGTGTGTGTGTATACATATATATACATACAAAATTATCTATCTACCTCTCTCTCTCTCTCTCTCTCTCTCTCTCTCTCTCTCTCTCTCTCTCTCTCTCTCTCTCTCTCTCTCTCTCTCTCTATATATATATATATATATATATATATATATATATATATATATATATGTGTGTGTGTGTGTGTGTGTGTGTGTGTGTGTGTGTATGTATGTATTGTTAAATACATACTAAACGTCAATGGTATAACTCATAATTATGGGAAAGCAGCGATAAGTAGACCAATAGGAAGATAGGTTGGCAGAGCTCTCTCCTTCTCCTATCCTCCCCTCCATTCCCATGTCACAGAGCTGTGCTCACCATCACTTTCATCTCTCTCATGTTGTCCTACCATATTTTCCTTCTCTCTTGTTAACAAAAGTAGTCAGTGTCATTCCGTACAAACCTTCTATGTGATGCACCGTGTTAATCATGATAAAATGCTAAATATGAAATAAAATAAAAAATCACCCAGAGAGTGCATCACCCCCGACCACCAGCTAGTCTAAGGGCCAAATGTTTGATTTTCCCCTTTGACCTTGATCTTCCACAGATTATTTCGCAAACTCGACGTACTTCGTTCTTGTCTAATCCTTTTCACTTCCACCAACTTTGGTTCAGATCAGATCATATCTTTTGAGCTGACTTTGCCCAGTGACCTTGATCTTTGACCTTTCCCTGTGACCTTGACCTTTGATTGATTGTTCTCCAAACCGACTCTGTCCTTGTTTTAGCCAGAACACTACCACACAATTCAGACTACACTGGATAAAAACTGTTTAAGTTGGTCTTGCCATCACACAATGACCATTGACCTATTGATCTCAAAAACCATAGGTTTACCGCAAGTCTGACCATCAATCGTTCCACCAAGTTTGGTTCAAATTCATTCAAAATTAGCAACTTTATTTAACACACACACACACACACACACACACACACACACACACACACACACACTCGCTTTACGAGTCACAGGTTTAGAAAAAAATATGCTATGCAGACACAGTGCAAATAATACTCTCTCTCTCTCTCTCTCTCTCTCTCTCTCTCTCTCTCTCTCTCTCTCTCTTCTCAAACTTAATACTCTCTTCCAGCAAGGCAGGTACTCAGAATGCAATGTCGTCTCTGTTAGAGCCAACACTAGGTTATGTTCTGACACGGTATGTCTTAACATGCAAAACTCGACTCTGTGTCTAATGACCCTTTGCCTGAAACTTATACCACGCGGGAGAAGGCTAGATCCCAGTTTTTTACCATAATTTCTAAAGCATGTGATAAAAAACAAAACGATTTTTTTCCTTCTCTGTATTGTTGTTGACTTTGCCATCGTAGGTTGCAGGCTTTCACATCAGATACCCACATGTGTTCCATAAATGTCCTTCAAAAACAGGGACTTGGCTTCCCTTTCGTAATTACAGTTTCAAGCATACTGCCGTAACTCGCAGTATTAGAGTGACGTGGCTCCACCTAACTTGCCGCCGCCCACTTGAAGTAGATTTACAAACAAACATACTATCTGTTTCCTGCAGTAACTATGACTTTTTTTTAGAACGGAGCTTCAGAGCAAACTTACTATCAATATTCTGTAGCAAGATCAGTTTTTCAAGAAGGACAGGGAAAGGACAAGACAGAATCTTTCCATGTCTCTTGTTCTTCTTGGGACAACAAATCTGAGATGGAAGCAGGAAATAATCGTATGTCTTGTGAATCTCGCACTCCATATTCCCTCCTGATCAGCTAGTAATGCCTTGCTCTCTGCCTCTCCCATGACGCTGCTAATGCCTCCAGGTTGTAACGAAACTGCAAACCCATCTACTCCAGAGTGGTCCATGCCCAGCTTCTAATCTTATTGAATCCTTACGTCTTCGTACCTCGGGTGCAGGAATATAATAGTATTAGCCCCGCATTACTGGACAAGATTGGGTGGTGTAAGAGACAGACAGAGAAGAACGAAATAGAGATAGTGTAGCTAGTCAAATAGACGCTGACATGGAAACATTAATTTCTGCAGCCCGATGACATACTCTGTATTTCGTTCTTGTTATCCCTAGATAGTTTTATTTATCTCAGGAAAGCCTTTAGAACTGAAGAGGTTAGATATTGCCTAAACGAACCCCATAACTACTAACACTCTGTCTTAAACAAAATTCATTGTGTGGAGTTTGCAAGAGTAATCTAAAATTATGGCATCATGTGGCTAAAGAAGTTACGGTATGTCAATATCCGACATCCCCTAAACTGAATGAACCGGTCTGAGACAGCAAGAATTATACAAAAAGCAAACGTCATCGTACTGAAGGGGTTGTCATTAGTGTTTCTTTATTCTTGGTCCCTTTTCCCCATCTTATTTACGTGATTTCCTCCTTCACAGTGGAGCCACAGAGGGACCAGGGAAGCAGGCAGCATTCAGAGGTACACACTACAGACAGTTTGTTTTTACCTGACGGAACAAGGCCATTCCTATGACTTGAATACTACAATAAGTCATTCTTGGCGAAAATTCAAGCAGCCATACTTATGACAGAGGACTGAGTCTCCATGGCTGCTACTCAGATCAGCGCTCCAGTTTGACTACACTTGGCTATCAGTTGAGCTGAGAGGAGTTAGCGCTCTTCGTCAGGTAAAAAGGAAAAATAAAAGAGAGAAAAAAAAAAGTGTCACAGCCGGAGGAAGAGTTATTAAACAAGTTCTACTCCCATATACCAATACGTAGCAGGGACTGAAGGCTGAGAGGAGCAGAGGGTGTGGTTGTGGGTGTGGTACTGCGTGTGTTTATGGATGTAGTAGTGGGTGTGGCAGTGGGTGTGGTAGTGTGTGTGTTTTTGTGTGTGGTAATGGGTGTGGCTGAGGGTGTGGTAATGGGTGTGGCTGAGGGTATGGCAGTGAGTGTTGTAGTGAGTGTGCAGTTGTGAGATTGGTAGTGGGTGTAGTTTCGGGTGTGGTAATGGGTGTGTAGTTGCCAGTGTAGTTGTGGTTGTGGTTGTGGGTGTGGTAGTGAGCGTGATAGTGAGTGTGCAGTTGTGGGTGTGGTAGTGAGCGTGATAGTAAGTGTGAAGTTGTGGGTGTAGTAGTGAGTGTGGTTGTGGGGGTGGTAGGGTGTGTAGCTTTGGGTGTGGTAGTGGTTTTGGTAGTGGGTGTGTAGTTTTGGGTGTGATAGTGAGTGTGTAGCTTTGGGTGTGAAGTGGATGTGTAGTTGTGGGTGTGGGAGTGGGTTTCGTTTTGGGTGTGGTAGTGGTTGTGGTAGTGGGTATGATGTTACTGGTGTGGTGGAGGGTGTGTAGTTGTGGGTGTGGTAGTGGGTGTGGTTGTTGGTGTGGAAGTGGGTATGTTGTTGTGGGTGTGGCTGTGAGTGTGGTAATAGTTGTGACTGTGGGTGTGCAGCTGTGGGTGTGGTAGTGGGTGTGTTAATGGGCGTGGTAGTGGGAGAGTAGTTGTGAGTGTGGCAATGGCTGTGATAGTGGATATGATAGTGAGTGTGATTGTGGGTGTGGTTGTGAGTGTGGTAGTGGGTGTGGTAGTGGGTAATGTCGCGGATATATAGCGAGTCTGGTAGAGGGTGTGGCTGTGGGTGTAGGGAAATGTGTGGTAGCATTTGAGTGTGAAGGTAAATTATTATGGCAGTGTAGTGTAGGAGTGTGGGGGTGGATTTACCTGTGTGTGGGCGTGGGAGGGTGTGGTTTTATGTGGGGCAAGAGTGTGGGTGAAGGGAGTGTGGATGCAGGTAGGTGCGGTGAGATAGCGAGGGAGGGAGGGAGAGAGAGCGAGGCGAACATGCCCACGTATTGATCAAGGTGGAGAGAAGTGGAGAGAAAGGAATGTGGGAGGGAAGGAGGGAGGGAGGAAGAAAGAGGGAGGGAGAGAGAAAGAAATAAAAGAGATGTGAGGAAAATTGAGATGAATGTACAGGAGAGAGTATATTAGGATTTATTTAAGTCTCTCCTTTCCATTTCCTTTTTTCCCCGTCATTTATTTCAATTTTTCTTTCCCTTGCAATTTTATCTTTTTATATTTTACGTTTCCTTCTTTTTTCTTTAATTTGTTTTAGAATGTAGCTTTAAATAGAGATCGGCTTTAATGATACTCCTGTTTCTTTGTTTTCTGCAGTCATTTCATGTTATTCGAGCGTTCCACAGATAAAATAACTCATCTTTGGGAGTGTAGGCGTCGAGGGGCCATGTTCTAGTCAGATTAGGAGGCTTTCTAACACACCTTCCTTCACAATTGATTTAGGATGTTACAGCTTACATATCTGCGTAGACTGCACAAATGTTTTACTTGAATTTATAAACTAGGTAGTTATCTTATTAAACTGGAAAGAAAGAGTACTTGTGAGCCTCCTTCACCGACGAGAATATGGCATCGTCTACCACCGATTTACTGGCTATCCTCAGTCCAGTGACTTGTCGTGGCCTTTCGTTTGCAACAAATCAGAGGAACACATTTCTGTACATCATACGAGTATGCATGGGTCTAAGATGTGTTTGTGCGGTGATAAATATAAGAAACAAACAAAATGTTGCCATATGGTGAACACTAGGTAATCCGTTCAAAAGATTTCGTATTCAGTGCAGATTTTGCAAAAATGTAAGCTGTATTACATTCGTTTTTATGGAACTAAGGTAAGCACGACTACCATTATGTAAGGTTGTCAAAAGTCAATTTTGATTTGTCAAATCTGAATTATCCCATTCTCGCAACGGCCTATAGGCAGAAAGAATTTAGAAACAAGACACGTTTTAGATTCTCACCTGCGAGAATTCTGCACATTTTCCCATCCACAGCCCGTCTCTGTGAGCTAGAAATGTAATTACTGCACCATTTTCTTTATTCATTTAGAAAAGTTATAACATACTCGAATACAAATATTGATCATTTTGTGTATCCTAGTAAATTCTGATAAATATCTTTTTGACCCTCTTATTAACATGCCTTAATGTATTAGGTATGAAAAAAAATGCTAGAAATCAAGATCTAATATCATGGTAAACTCTTCCAAATATCACACCAACATGTGTGTGTGTGTGTGTGTGTGTGTGTGTGTGTGTGTGTGTGCGTGTGTGAGAGAGAGAGAGAGAGAGAGAGAGAGAGCAGGGTAGTAGTGAAAACTGCGTTTATATTTCTTTTTCCAGGCTGCATATTTCATCAGTTTGCGAAGGATGTGACGAGAGTGGTATCATTTCTGCTCAGCTCGCAACCTTTACAGTGAGTGGAGATGCAGCGACTCAACCGTGTCTCTCTTTACATGTTTGTCGTCAACCTCTTCTAAACCACTGGATAGAATCTGATTAGGCTTGGCAGTCCACATGTAGTTTCTCTAGGAATTTTATTCACTAGTTTTGTTTTTCTAGAGTTAAGCAGGAAGGTAGGACTTGACTGATGAGGCAAGGGCCACTAATGTGAATAAATTTTTGGAATACAAATGCTTATGAGTTTTACGTTAGGCATTAATCTTTGTTACATTGTACCATATCTAAATAGCCCAAATGAGCTTGGGGATGGGGGGTGCGGAGGGTGTGGATGCTGGTATGGATGTGAGTGCACTTTATTCGTAATCTTTATTTATTTGGCTAAGCTAAGTTCTGACATTTAGTCAGAAAATCCGTGTCCTGGTGGCGGTTTCCTTAGTGCTTTAAAGCCACGAGAAACCCAGGCATATTGCATGGCTGTGCTTTCTTGAGTATGAATGAAGTTTACATCGACCTCGCTTTCAAGCTTTTTCTTTCGCATAGCTAAAGTGGATGCTTATACAGTAAGTCTGACTCTAGCTGGTGGCGTTGATATTTCAACGCTGCCAGTGGCTACCTCATTATAGTCCCTTTACCTTACTTTGGCCGAGATTTTTGTCCTTAAGCAATTTATTTAACGTAGCTTCATGGCAGAATTAGACAGTACTATGGCTCTATATCCTTTCCATAGCACTCATTCGTGACTAGCATCATATTCTAGTGTTATTCTGGTGTTACAAGTCGTTATTAAAGATGGAGAGGTGGCACTTACGGACCAAGTTAAAGAAAGTCCGGGAATGAATCACAGTACTTATTTTTTACTTTCTCCAAGTTGTAGGATTCGTGTTTTGGAGGCCATTTATATATGTACAGGGCAATAGTACAATACAATTAGTGTCCTAGACTTTGCTAAATACCATGTAGAGCGATTGACTTTCCGGGAAATTCCAAAATCCTTTGAGGCAACCTTCACATAAAAGTCCCCACCCCCTCCTCTCTCTCTCTCTCTCTCTCTCTCTCTCTCTCTCTCTCTCTCTCTCTCTCTCTCTCTCTCTCTCTCTCTCTCTCTCTCTCTCTCTCAGTCAGGGTGGTCCTTAATTTTCAAATTGAAAAATTCGCTTCAGCTGCTGAGGGACTTCGTTCCTATTGATTAAAGAATGGTGTATGCAAATCTTCATGCTTATTAGACAATGTCAACTGGTGCCGCATCGTGTTCAAAGTTATACTGTTGTGGCGTAATGTTAATATGCTGCTGGGTTACCTTGGTCCCCCTCTTTGCAGAGTATTAGTTCCTTACTGGGGGGGGGGGTATCATGGGAACCCAACTCCCACTCACTGTTGCCTAGTTTTATGGCTTGTTACTGTATTGCTGCCAGCTGTAGCCTTCATCGCATCTGGATACACTTGTCTGTGTTGCTCAACTACCTGGAGAAGAACCTGCCGTTGATCTTCGTTCTTGGCAATACTGGCTTAAACTCTTGAATCAGTGCAACTTCTCTTTCAGCAAAGTTATCTGTTACCTTTATTCCCTGAACGATGCGTTCAGCTTCCTTGTAATCCTCACAACTTTCCCATGTGGATGGAAGGAATTATAGGAATGAATGAGGAAGGCCAAGCAGTGTGAAGATCTTGGTGTTACTGGTCACAAAACTTGAAATTGTTTTCTGATCCAGTGCTGTCGCCTCCAACTGTTTCTCTCTTTAGTTGATCTTTGCTTCCTTCTCTGTTAAGAGCCATCACCATTTTTCGGTTCTCCTTAGGGTCAACAGTTGGATCAAAAAAGGTCAGTCCAACTAATTGCTCCGACAAATACCACAAGTGACGACCAAAATAATGCTTTCAAGCAGACTTGTGAGATGTCCTTATCAGGATAAAGTGACACTGCAGGGAGAAGCCTCAGATCGTTTGCTGGAACTAGAGCAGTTTCCTTTGCCATGAACCTTGATTTCAGGTATTGCTTCATGATGAACACAACAAACCGCTTCAGTCCTCGGCCTTGCTTCAGTGTGATGCTTGACTGATAATGGGAAAGATAGACTCTGATGCTGTATATAACTTTAGCCATCCATCTGGCATGATGGCCAGCACCAGGGCGCTGAAACCGTGTTCCACGGGGCGGTACATCACCCAGGACAACAATGAACAGTTCTAACAGTTCTCGATAATCATCTCGAGGTTGGCTTTCTTGCAACTGTTTCATACAAAATGCTATGAGCTCATCACATTGCTCACTATCAATCACCGGCATTTCCTCATTGTCATTCAAGATCTGAAAGCGTGATGTGTCAATAGTATTGCCCTTGGATTTGATCTGCTTGAGTATGTGTATGTCGGGACCAGAGAACGGTCCAAGGCAAATGGTGAAGGCTTTTTGAAGAAGGATCTCAAAAATATGATGACCACAAGCCAAGTGGAGGAGATCCTTGTGTAGCTGTTGTTGAATAAGGGTGCACGCCCCTGCCCACAATCTGGTATTGCTGGCAGTGGTGTCGAATGTCATTCCTACCACACTTTCAGATATACCCAAGTCATTCGAGGTTTCAGTGATGACATTTGCCATGGCCTTGCCTGTCCCTGATTCCAAACTGCGTAAATTCAAAAGTCTTGAAACTACATCACCTGAGACAAGAATTGGAGGGCTTTCAGTGACATTTGCTCCTGTTACATCGGGAATTAGTTTTCCATCCCAGTGCTCTACAGGTGGCACAGTTGGATGGAATGATTTTTTCAGCCATTCTGCAGATTCCATCGAACTCTTGATTCGATCTTGGAGGATACTTTGCCCGTTGATAGTATACATTGTTGGATATTGTCCACAGGCAGAAATGGTCACAAAAAGCAGATGTACTGCTGCACGGTCTGAAGTCTTGGTCCGATCTAAAGCAGCAGCAACTGGAGATGTGACAAGTGTTTTTCGTGCTCGTTGGCGTTTCAGAGGAGGAGCTGCAGCCGAAAAGGAAGGACCTGCTATATCTGTATAATCGTCACCTGTTTCGTCTTCATCACTAGTTGGGCTTTCCTCCAGCTCCACTATTTCCTCACTTACTGCTTGATGACATTCCTCACGCTCTCTCCTTTCCTGTTCAGTCTGTTGTCTCTTTCTCTGTCTTTCGTTCTTTCCGGTGGAGTTGACATCAATACCCACATACCCAGCATAGAGCCTCGCCTCCCTTTCTCCCTCTGAGCTACAAGAAGCTCCTTATCCTCACCATTTTTGACGAAGTCAAGACATTCGTGTGTGCAGTGTCAAAGAGACTTTCATCTGTTCTCTTCTTCCTCTCCTCTCGTTCTGTATTCCGGTTCTACCTCTTCTCCAACTTTCTCCATTCTTTATACACAGATTCGATTTTGGGGATACGATTCCGTGGCTCAGATGTAGAAATGCCAGCTCTCTCCCAGGATCCCCCTAGTTCCTCAGACAGAACACATGTTGAACTCCTCAGTGTTCGTGTCTTTGTTCACATCAGGTAGAAAAGTTGCGCTAACACTTCTCCACAAGAAGTAGTGTTTCTCTTGGTTGGCCAACTCAAGGTTTGGTTTTGCTCCTGCTTTTCATCACTGGAGATGACAACTTCACTTCATAGTAAATATGTGCTTAATGATAACTCAAAAGCCAAATCCCTGAAAAAAAAAAAAAAAAAAAAAATACGGGTATTACCAGAATGTAGCCTCGAATGAAGTACAGCAAACACATTTTTCAAATAACAAAAAAAGATTATTATCACCAAATTAATACTTTTTATTAGACTCAAATATTGGGTAAGATGCAGCACCAGTGAATATCATTCAATTCGGCTAAAATTTGGTGTCTCAGGAGTTTACAACTAAACTAACAGTAAACACTGCCACCAAAAAAAAAAAAATATTCCCGAATTAATTTTCCTCCTTAGTAATACGGACCACCTTCAGAATATATATATATATATATATATATATATATTATTATTATTATTATTATTATTATTATTATTATTATTATTAAAAACCATATAAATGCAGTACAGAAAAATAAACGATGTTGAAACATACGATTCTTTGTACGTCGAAATTTTCACAGAGTAATGAACCAATTCTTTTCGGTGAAATATACATGCCGCCCAAGTCAGACGAGGAAAATGATATAATACCGTAAAACGAAATAAAATCAGTAATAAAAAAAAAAAAAAAAAAAAGACATCATTATTTGGGGTGACTTTAATAATCCGAATATTGACCGGAAATCATCCGTGTGCAGACAAAGAAGGAAACAGGTCGTTAGAAGTGAT
>NC_137000.1:16397849-16415349 GCF_032717465.1 Coenobita brevimanus | reverse complement strand
AAATGTGCGTGGAGAAAACTAAGTATGGGAACAGAACCACCAGCCACCACAAAGAACCATCCCAATAACGGCACATGTTATACTGGCTTCCGAATGTGGCTGCAGTGTGAAGCAAATTTGATTCGAATGTCCTCTTTAGCTTGTAACACATGTACGGGAGAAAATGGATACTGATTTACCCTGAGGAGTTTCTATATTAGAATTAAATTGCGGGATGGCATATATTTTCTCACAAAAGTTGCTTTCATGTAGTTTTTAATCTTCCTACCACCAGATGATTTGATTTAACTTTGCAAAGTGTAATGGATTTGGAGGGGGTAAATATTGTATTAATTAGCCCAGTTTGGTGGTAGCATGACTGATATTAAACAAATGCCAGGATGAGTTAAGAACTAGAATGCAAGGGGCGGGACTCGAGAAAATATTAGACTGTGGTCCTGGTCATGGCGTCCGGGACACCGTTTTGCCCTATTATAACACCTGACAGTGAAGGAGACATTTGGCACTGTTGAGTATGCCCTTCCTTCTGTGTTTCAGATGACAGAAAATATACATTTATAATATCAGTGTGTGGTCCTGTACTGATTATTAATTGAGGTAAATAATCATTTGCATTTTCAGCCTTTTTACATTTTCATTTGCATTATGACTTGTACTTTTGTCTATGATATCTATATACTGTTTTTCACACAAATTTTGTTTTCTTGCCATTAACGGCCGTATGCTTATAACTTTAATCGTGAAGTGGAAGACAAGCCGTTATTTTTCCCTAATCCCTGTTCACCCGGCAGTACAACTGGGGAAACTGATGTAATATCGACTATCCCAGGTCGTATTCAAGGGAAAGATTGAACCTTACAAAAATTCATCACATTTCTAAATCACCTTTGTTCACCCGATAGGCATTAATTCAAATATTTCCTTTTTTTCTCTCCGTCGCATGATTCAGAATGTATTGTGAAAAAAGTAGTAGGTTTGACTTACCTTCACAATCTAAGATTTAATAATACAGAAGAAAGTATGAAAAAAAAAAAAAAAAAAGGTGAATGATGAGCTACAAATACATCACCTTCTTGAATACTTGTCTATCCGGGCTTCCCTCTGCACAGCATAACAGTGTTGCCACAAGCTCATGACGCCTCCAGCATGTGCTGGTTAGGACTCGGATGCACTAACAAACGTAAGATCAAGTTCCTATTCTTTTATCCATCTATCTATAGCCAGGCGCCATAATCCCGTAATGGGTTGCCGTTTGTCTTTGTGTTAATTGCTTTACTTGGAGAGGCATTAACCCTCCGCCAACCCATTTGGTGACACGTAGGGAACTCGTAAGGGTTGGTTACATGGTTACCACTCAGCACTGTAAATGGTTTCCTGGCTTTCAGAAGACCATTAGGCTCGCCACCTGAAAAGGAATGAAGAGTAATAAAAAGTGACAGGAAAGATGGGAGAAATTGGAAGAAAGGAGAGCAGACACAGAAAAAGAATGTTACAGGTGAAGGCAACACTACACCAAGTTAGTAGATGATTGTCCTCACGACCTAGCTTGTTCTTAACTCAGATATATAATTGCAGGAATTAAACGAGGTCAGAGAAGCATCAATTTTCCCCTCCCCTTGCTTTTCATGTCAAAACAGATTTTAAGTGTAAGTTGTAAGAGGGAACAGACACAGTTTACTTAAGAATGTCAATCTAACCCTTTCACCACGATGACATCTATTTCATTATCATCAGACCACCACCAGACAGCATTCTTCAACGACTTTTTTTTTTCTCTCTCTCTATAAGCGACGGGGTGGATTAGTGTTTTATCTAATGCTTCCATTTCGAAAAGTATCCCCGACGCTAAATATTACTGTGTGAAAACAGCAACTCTCATACTGGTATATAAAACATCCACGGGCTAAAGAGGTTGCTTAGCCCTTTTAATTTTTTTGCTGATTATGGAATGGGAAGGATGCTTGAGCGAGAATGGTCAGATGACAGACGTGATGTGTATAACTTTTCATTCATTGCCAGACGCCATGTATCCCAAACGGGGTGGCCAAGGGCTTAGAGTTAATTGTTTTACAGAGAGGGGCACTAATCCTCCACCAACCCCACTTGACACGTAGGGAGAACGTTATGCCAACAGCATCTGGTGTTCCCAGGCGGTCACCCATCCAAGTACTAACCAGACCCAACGTTGCTTAACTTCGCTGATCTAACGGAAAGCGGTGTACTCAACGTGGTATGGCCGTTTTATTTTGTGTTTTTTTTCTTGTTGCTATCAGCCGTTTATACTCAGCTTAGGGGCGACTTCGAACTGGAGGATTAGATGTAGCCTTCAGTAGCCATTTCCCTGTCAGACATCTTCCTGAAGTTGAATGAAATCGCCTGGAGGTAGCCAAAAATAACCAAATAATACGCCATCGTGGTTATTATTCTTGCTCAACACCGGTCATGCCTGGCCCATTAGACCCGTCTATTGCATTTGTGTTTGTCTCATAGGTTCTTTAAATCGTTGACGTTGTGTCTGCATCACAGCGTAGCGCGTGTTGTGCAGTGCTCCATAATGTGTGTTATGTTGGGTGGGCCTATTGTGGGAATGGGGTGAGCGTCCTCTGTAAATTCACCCAACCCAGATTAAAGCTAGTTATTAAGGATGACTGGGTGGTGTCCTAATCTAACCCTGGATAGGTCTCGATCATCTCTTTTTACCTCTGATGGGTGGATGTCGGGTGGGAGGGGGGAGGGGGCTTTTAGCATAGTGTTCTTATCGAAGTGTTGTATTACCCTGTTCGTGCTGGAGTGGCTGGTGGTGGGATGTTGCTGAAGAGGGTCTGGTTATGATTGTTTGATGAGTATTTCATGTGTCTACGTGTGCTGTGTGGCTCTATCATATAATGCCGGAGTGCTGCTACGTTGAACTGCATGCCTCTTATGTCAAGCTAGTCTCTGACTAGGAGGACTTTGGTTCCAGTGTGTGAATGAGCTGTGGGAGTGGTTTCTATGCCGCTCCGCGCCAACGTAGTGAAGAGATTAAGATTCTGATAGTTATTTAAGCAGCTTCCAGTGAACATATCCCTTAGAATTTTTCTTATTCTTACTACTGTCAAATGATATTCAGGTAAAGAAAATGGCTTTGGTAGTGACGGGGTTAATGAAGGCTATATCTAACCTGTACAGGTCGACAGGTTTCTCTAAGCTGAAAAAAAAAAAAAAAAAGTTGTGATGGCAAAATTAAAACAAAATACCACACCGGACTGAAGGAGTTATCAGTTTCCGGTATGGACCAGTTGGAAGTAACCCACACACTTTTCATTACCTCAGGGCAGTTAATGTATTTTGGCAATGACATCTAATTTATTTATAATATTTTGGTCACGAACAATATAACTGGTACTTCAGATGTGTTTAATCATCTCATGGTCGGGACTGCTCTAATATTCTTTCCAGCAAACGTCAGACGATTACAATCAGGCGAGAATTAGTCATATGAGTCTGAGAATGATAAGATTGTCATCATTAACCCTCTCTTGATCGGAACAACTTAAAGATAAATATACTGTGCCATATACAGTCAGACGATTAAATCCATTGAGGGTGAGTCAGCTGGAGTGTGCGTAAGTTAGATCACAATGACATTTACGATGAACATCAAAAGAAGCCATACACTTGGGGAATCTATGCCATATTTTCGTTAGCCAAGTAGATTTCGTAACACCTCCTCCTCAGCGAGTTATTTTCCATATGACACCGTATATGTCACTCTTGTGTATTTCAAATGCAAACCAAGTCAACAATAAACATACATAAATAACACATATCTAGTTATCTATAATCCAACCCCTTATCTCAGCAGCAGGATTGTCGTGACACGGAAGGTACTCAATCCAGATATATAGGGCGAAAGGGACCCTTTGGACTTCATCTTTCATAGAACACATACAGTCGGAACACTTTACCCATTAAACCACCAAGAAGCCATTTGTTGGTTGGATGGTTACCACCCAACATGGCAAATGGTTTTCTTGCAAACAAAAACCGTTTGGCCTGTTACTTAACATACAGTCACCTGTAGCCTACATCGAGTAATCGGATGGTGGGCACCCTCCAAATACCAGCTATAAATAACATATCTAACTGTCTGTCTACCAACCATTTTTTTCATCAAGAGCTTGAAGGCCCAGGGCTAAACTACTCAGTCCCGACAGTTATGGTAAGAGTGACCAGCTTCGCTCTGCCATGAGTGGTATTATGGAAGCAGTTACCTCCAATTAACCCTCACATGTAAACCCCCCTGGATTCCATCCAACTGGAGCTCCTTAACCATTGGGCTACCATGCGTTATTTCGTCATGGCGGCAACACCCAGAGTAATAAATGGATTCCTGGATTACAGAAACAGTTTGGCTTGTCACTCGCTGTAATACAATACCTAAAGGTAACACTACATAAAGTGAGTGGATGGTGGGCACCCCACCTTCCTATAAATAATATATATGAGAATATAAAAGTGTAATATGTTAACTAAATCTGTGAATAAGTGTTGCGAAATCCCCAGTGCCAACCAAAACGGGCTCGATTTGTTGACTTGTTAACACACCTGATGATTAACAACTGACGGATTTTTTCCAGGACTCCACTTGGGTATCAAACAGCAGACTCACGAGGTGCAAGACGGGGACGTTTATCTGTCTGTCTATCTATTGTCAGACTCCTTAATGCCGTAAAGGGTGGTAACTGACAAATCGCCTCCATGTCGCCCTGTCCTCTGTTGTTCGGTTGTCCTCCCTCCAACTCACACATCCCTTTCTTATATCTCTCCACGTCATTCCTCCACCTCATTCTTGATCTCCCCCTCCCACTCTCCCCCTCCACCTCAATCATATACACTCCTCTAGCCAGTTCTTCATGCTAAGTCCTCTCTAAATGACCCAAATCATCTCAAAGTACTTCTCATAACGTTGTCAGTCACATCCATATCAGTACCACAAGGCTCCTTTACTACCCCATTTGGATGTCTCTCTCACCATGTAACTCCACATGTTCCTCTTAAATAACTCACTTCCACTGCTCTCACGCTTGGCTTGTGTCCTAGCAGGGTCCAAGCTTCACTTCCATATCTTGGGGTTTTGGATGAAGATCGCGATGCTGTCATGCAGTGGCTTTTTTACTTCCATGCTCTCTTCTCTAATCCTTATTACTGCATCCAGTGAACTAGCAACCTTTCTACCCTGCTTCACCCTTTGAAGCACTTCATCCTCTAAACTTCCTTTCTTACTCACACACTACCTAAGTACTTCAGTGCCCTCACATTCTCCATTCCCCACCATCCGGCCTCACTGTGCGTTCTGTGACTTCACTCCTCTCAAAGACCATAAATTTGCTCATCTACACTTACACTTAAAATCCGTTTCTTACATACACTCTCAAACTCATTTGCCAAGCTGGGCGGCTCACATTCATCTCCACTTACCAATGCAGTATCGTCAGCAAACAACAGTACAAGAAGTTCCCACACCCTTCCCTCTCTCATTAGGGAAAATCCAACATCCACTGCCCTACCTTGTAACTCTTTCAAAAATTAATCCATATATAACATGAACAACCTCGGAGACGTGACACAACCATTTCAGTCCAACATGCAGATCAAAGAACTCAGTTTACTAGCCACACTCATTACAGCCCTAGCGCCCTCATGCATACTCTTCTTAGCATTCGACAACTTCCCATCTGCTCCATATATTTTTCATATCTTCCACGTCCTTTACCTATCTTCTCCGTCACATGCTTTCTCCAGATCCATGAAGGCAGCCTAATCTCTTCAATAGATATTTTTATACCAAGCAGTTTAGAGTAAATATCTCATCCACGCAAACTATTCTCTTCCTAAAACTCCCTCATCTTCTCCAACTTATAACTCGGTTATTACCTTAACTATATCGATGAATACCCTACCATATATTCTTCTTACATTGAGAAGACAAATTTATCCCCGTGACTGCCACACACTTCTCTTTCCCCTTTTCCTTTGCACAGGAGAACAGTTATTCCTGACTTCCAATCCTCCAGGACCCTACCTTCCAGGAGGAAGGCCAACCTGTACATCTTCCACATCAGTTCTATCACTGTCACTCTTGTTTATGCCAACATTTCATCACACACTCCATTAATTCCTGGGATTTTCTCAGTTTCGAATTTCTCCATTTCTTCGAATACTTCCATCTACTGATCTTTTCCTCTTCTTCACCTCTCTTCTCCTAGCCATTCTTCAACCACTTACACTTGCGCTATTTTCCTTCTTTAAGTTCAACAGTTCCTAAGTGCTCCCTCCGCATGCTCACTTTTTCTCACTTCCCCCCGAACATTCTGCTATGTTTTTAGCTTTCACTTCTCTGCTACTTCTCTTATCACCCTGTCTTACTTTCTTGACTTCCTTCCAAAACAGTTTCGTACATTACCTCCGTTTTACGCTCAGATTTTCTCCAAACTCCTCATCCACTCTTTTCTTACTCTCTCTTACTAGTTTTTTCACCTCTCTCCTCTTCTCTAAATATAACTCTTTTTCCATCTCTCAACATCCTCCATTCCTCTACTTCCCATCCAGTCACTACTTGCTTTCATCTCCTTTGCTACAGCTCGTTTCATGTCTTTTCTCTGTCATGCCACTCTTTGCACTCCCTTATTGGGAAGTACGGTACATAATTATGAATTGCTTTTCTGGACATGTTTAGTAATTTTTTAATCAGTCACACTGTTATAAGTTTAAATTTGGAATTTGACGCTCTTATAATTATTGACGCAAATGGAATTACATGATTATGCTTTGTGCAGTCGACAGTGCCTGTCACTGTGAATTAAAGCAGCAAGTCGAAGTTAGAGAAAGAAACACCGATGTGGAGCTTAGTGTATATTGACGTTTCGCCTCATGGCCTCCTCAGAGTACAGTTACAATTACGATATAGTTGTATTCTGGGGAAGCCATGAAGCAAAACGTCAATACACACTAAGTCCCACATCGGTGTTTCTTTCTCCATTTGTCAACGAACAGTGAATTAAGTCGAAGTCAAGTGGCAGACTCTATAAACATGCACTGTGAAGTCAATATACACGGTGGGCATAACTCCAGAATTATATTCCAGCTACTGCCAGATTTTATTCAGCTGAGAGTGAGTCCTAGGAGCTGAAGATGTTAAGTATGGGATGTTTAGTGATTTAACAATGTTAACATTTTGTCTACATCAGTTTAGGCATCGGTATGAAAATAATGCATGAAAAATAGCTTAACCCTCACATATCGATGACGGACATGCCCGGCATATTCCTACTACCCTAATATTATAAGATTCAGCTTAGAAAATTTATTTTAAACTGGGGCGATTAGTTATAGCCATTATCCACTCCTTCACTACCGTGGCTGGATAAAATCGCTGAATAATATCGTCTGGTGGTAGTGAAAATAAAATGAAAAAAGTCGGCACCGTGTTCAAGGGTCCAAGGGACAATGAATGAGAGCAAAAGCCACTCAGAGCAGTGAAAGCGTCAACAGAAGTTGAAGTGCATATTTTGAGCTAAACCCGAATGATTTTGAAGGTCTTGTTATTTAGCCTACAATCTATGGGCTAAGTTTAGCGCCCAGGGATTGCCTGCCCCTAGTGGAAAAGAAACATTCTTTCCAATTTGGTGAATACTGTATAAAAAAAAAAAAAAAAAAAGTACTGAAACTCAGCAATATTACGAAAATAACCTTGAAGTTCAGTTTTCACGTCTAGGTCTTTGGCCATGGCATCGCTGTTACCACAGGAGTGATCTATAAATTTTTCTTCAGAAATCCTGTGTTCATTCGTAAGCCAATTTATGATCAGTTCTTATTCGGAATTGCGATCAGTTTTTTTGAAAGAGGAAGACACATGAGAAGCATTTGCACTTCCCATTTCCTGTCCCTCCGGCAAAAAACATATGGTACTTACAAAACCCGTCTCATGTATGTTTGTGAATCAGCCCACACCTGCAGGTGCATAATAAAAGTAATAACTAGAACATTAGAAAGCAGTAATGGCTGCAGATTATTGAAACATTTTCTCTGTCAGCTTCATGGAAAGTGCCATTTGGTACCGGTATATCACGATTGTGAATTTTCAGTTTATAAGATTACATGTATTACAAGCTGTAAAATGCATGAAGATGAAGAGATGACAGTGTGCGAACGTCCGTCAGAACAAGGTCGAGGCAGTTAAATGACCTGTAATCCCATCGCAACATTTATTTTCTATTCCATATTTTTGTGTCCTGCATGGTTGGTTAATAGTCCTATCATCTTTATGGCATGTTTCGAGTGCAATAATTCTACATCATAATGGCACATTCTGATATAAAGATAAAATGAGGGATGGGATTACATGTCGTGTAACTGTCACGACTTTGTTCCGATGGTTTTGGATGCACTGCCATCTCTACAGCTCATGCTTTTGTATAAAATGTTATTACCTCTGCCAAGGAGGTTATGTTTTCACCCCTATCCGTTTGTTTGTTGGTTGGTTGGTTTGTGAGCAAGATTACACAAAAACTACTGGACGGATTTCCACGAAACTTGGTAGAAGAATGGGCCTTGGCCCAGAATAGACTCCATTAAATTTTTGTGCGGATCCGGATAAAGGTGCGGATCCAGGATTTTTTTTTTTTTTTTCACTTTCTTTAACATTGCGAGATAGGGCGTTTTTGGACATCGTAAACTTTTCAGTTAATATTGCATGGATCTTGATTTAAAAAAAAAAAAAAAAAAAAAAAAAGCATATTTAGGATGTTGGTATCTACGAATGTGTACAGTTTGGCGCGGATTCATATAAAATTCCGGATCTAGCAGATTTAAATATGCTGTTATAGGGGGGTAGTCTTTTTCTATATAGGATTAGATTTGACTGAATTAAAAGGAACTGCATGTTGGGTCTTGGCGGAAGTATGCGGTCTAAGTGTCATTCTAGTTTATACAGTACTTGTTTTGCCGATGTTTTAAAGCCTTTACATATGAAAACTCTAAAGGTTTTTTAAGTTACTTATCTCAAAAGCGTCGTCGTCAAGATTTTAATGACTGCTCTGACTAACCCACTCCCAGTCGGAAGTCTCTCTTAACCTGAATAAAATGTTCTGGAGATAACAACAAGGAGCACCAAGACGGCCCCGCAACCACGCCTTAAGATCGGTCATTGACCGAATTTTTACCTAGCTTTGTGACCTTGACCTTTGACTTATTATTTGCAAACCTGTTTTACTACATATTTCCGTGACCACGAACCCCTCCATCAAGTCTGGTCAAAATTGGATCAAAAGTGTTTAAGGTGACCTTACCCTGTTACCTTGACTTTTTACCTATTCCTTTCAAAGCTCAATATTTTAATCTTCAGCTAAACTCAAATTGTTCCACCAGTTTTATTCCAAACATATCAAGAACTTTTTTAGTTAAAAGACCGAAAATGGGACATTGTCCTGTCACCTTCATTTTTCATCGATCGTTCTCAGAACTGCACTATTTCACCCTTTACTCACCCTTTACCTTTCTACCAAATTTCTTCTAAATCGGTAAAAAAAAAACGCAAAAGTTAACTTATTCAGAACCGTTCACCTTATCTCTCTCAGGCGATGTCTGCCATGCAACCGGGCCAGTGGAGAATAAAGCCCATCTGTGTAAAAACAGTGTGATCGGTTTTGCCATTTTAGAGCCAAATGGGTCTAAAAAAGAAGACTAAAGATGGAGATCTCCTGATTATCGTCAAGTACGTTTTAGTGTATTAGCCTTATGCTTTAGCTACCTTTCGTAAAGAAAACCATAATGATCAAGGTTGTATGCTTTAAATAATATAATACCTCTGTGTTTCGGAGTAACTAAAGATTATATTTATTTAGGTTTTTGGACGCTTTGAAGTCATCCCTACATAGAATGTTTTTTGAGAATAATTAATGATAGACAATACGGTTTTCGCCACGAAAGATCCACCATTGACATACTCAATCTCTTAACTCATACCATCCATCAATCAATTGATCTTTTTGGAGAAACTCATGCAGTAGCTCTTGATATCTCTAAAGCTTTCGACAGAGTATGGCACCGTTCCCTGCTGTCCAAACTCCCTTGCTATGGACTAACGTCTTTTGTTCCTTTGATTTCTTCTTATCTTAGTGACAGGAAAATAAGAGTAAAAGTAGATGATGTATATTCGAATTTCCACTCAATTAACGCCGGCGTGCCACAGGGATCAGTTCTAGCGCCAACCCTATTTCTGGTTCATATTAATGATCTCTTATCTGTCACTCACAATCCCATTCACTCATATGCAGATGACTCAACACTACATAGTTCATTCACACTCAGACATCCATTTACAAAGTCTAATATCTCTACCTCTCAACTCAATACAGCCATCTCCATAAATCAAGATCTATCTACAATCAGTGAATGGGGACAAAACAACCTTGTCTCTTTTAATGCTAGTAAAACTAAATATATACAGTTTACTAATAGACAGATATTGCCAGATTCATACATTACCTTCAGTGCTACTAATATTCCCATCTCCAAAAGTATTGAAATTCTTGGTGTCTCACTTAACAGTGCCCTCAGCTGGTCGTCTCATGTCAGATCACTTGCTAAAACCGCCTCAAAGAAACTTGGATTATTGTACAGAGTCCGTAACTTCTTCGCCGATGAGCAGTTAGCTATAATTTATAAGAGTCATGTGCGCTCTCAGCTTGAATATTGCTCACCCTTGTGGAATGGTTGTGGAGAGGTTGCATTAAGACAACTAGACAAAATTCAGAATAAAGCTGTTAGAATCATTAACAACCCTGCCATTACATATAAACTACCTCCCCTGCAAGTAAGAAGGAATGTTGCCTCCCTTGCATTATTTTACAGATATTTTTTTGGCAAATGCTCAGACGAAGTTGCGTCCATGGTGCCACCTCTCCATGCCTTCCCTCGTGCTACACGGGCATCTGGTAACGCTCATGACTGGAATGTCACTCAACCACATTGCAGAACTTCTGCCTATCAGAATTCTTTCATTCCCCGAACTGCATCTCTCTGGAACTCGCTTCCCCAGAGTTGTTTTCCTCCAAATTTCAACCTACAACTGTTCAAGTCTAATTCTTACAGATATTTTATGAACAGAGGACACCAGTAATCTGGTGTATGGATTATTTTTTTTTCTCCATTTGTTTTTCCTTCCTCCGTTCTGTTATTTAAAAAAAAAAAAAAAAAAAAAAAAGATCAGTTGTACCTCTTACACTGTTGCAAAACTATTGAAACCTAAAGAGATCAGACAATTTGTAATGAAATATCACTTCCGTAAACTGGAATCACAAACCTTTTCAGAAGTTATTGGTTGTGCCAGTATAATAATAATCAACACCCGGTCATGTATACGGGAGTTTTTATCTTTCACTGTGATGGATTTTTCGGCTGAACGGTCATCTGCTGGTGCCCTTAGTAATATACAAGTCTCTTCATTCTTGGCCATTACCTCAATTGAAATCGTTTGTATTTGTTTATTTTTTCGGTAGGTTTCTCTGAGGTGAATAAAAATGGCTAACGTTAACCGGAAAAACAAATGTCAAGGCAACATTCCAGAGTAATGTGTTAACGAAACGCCGAGAACTCGGGCCCTGAGCTGTCGACGCAGTGTCATTCAGTATGCCTCCGCCACGCCTTGCGCACGGCTTCGCCATGCAATTTCCTTGACCTTGCTGTCCTAATCAGTTCATTGTCCCTTCATACTGTCCTCAAAGACTGTGCCTCTGTGCTTACACCCTGCCTAGGTAAACTCTTTCGCCAGTGTCTATCAATTTGCATCTTTCCTTCTTGCTGGAAGTTTGCTCTCATTCAGCCTGTCCCAAAGAAGGGTGACCATTTGCAGCCCTCTAACTATCGCCCAATTGCTTTAACATCCTGTGTCTCAATAGTTTTTTCAGTTTATTCTTAACAAATATTTTTTAGAGCACCTTTTCCATTACAGCCTTCTTCTGATTGTCAGTATGGGTTCCACCAGGGACGCTTCATTGGCGATCTTCTCACCTACCTTCCAGACTCCTGGTCATCTTCCTTTCGGGACTTTGGCGAAGCTTTGCCATTGCACTTGACATCTCAAAGATTTTTGACCGAGTCAGGCATAGGTCTCTAATTTCGAAACTGCCCTCTTACGGTTTCTCTCCTTCTATCTGTGCCTTCATTTCTAGCTTCCTTTCTAGTCGTTAGCCGCAGTTGTAGACGGCCACCTTTCCTCTCCTAGATCCATCAATATTGGTGTTCCTCAAGTTCTGTCCTATCACCAACTCTCTTCCTTTTATTCATCATTGACCATCAAAGCTGTACTGTACATCTAACCCTATCCACTCATACACTGATGACTCCATTCTTCACCTTTCCATTCGCGTCCCGTAGCGTCCATCTCTGCAGTTACCTCAAAAAAACAATGGATGTGGCTATTGCACACCTAATATTTGACCTGACTCGTATCTCTGACTGGGGTAAAAATAATCTTGTCGTTTTTAATGTATTAAAAAACTCAGTTCTTACATCTATCAACCTGACAGAATCTTCCACAGGAGTACCCTCTAATTTTTAACAATATCCAGCTCAATCCTGCATCATCTTGACATACTTCGGGTTTCGTTTTCTCGGGATTTATCTTGGAGAATATATTACATCTCTTGTAAAATGCTACCAAGAGATTGGGTGTGCTAAGCCTACTCCGTGCCTTCTTTACCCCTGCACAGTTATCGACTTTAAACACGGGTTTTATTCGCCCCTGTGTAGAGCACAACTCTCATGTGTGGGGAGGCTCCCCACATACAGCTCCTCTCGACAAGGTGGAGTCAAACGCTTTTTGTCTCATTAACTCTCCTCCTCTTACTGGCTCCCTCTAACCTCCGTCACTTCTCCGCACTGTTACATTTTTATCTCTTTTCTATCGCTGCTTCAATGGTCACTGTTCATCTGAAGTGTCTGCTTGCATCCCTCCACCACTACGGCGAGCATAACACCTGTCTAGCAACAAACTCTCATCCCTTTTCTGTCCAACTCTCTAATGCAGTAGTTAACCATTACTCCCAGTCCTTCATGTATGCAACAGGTCACCTCTGGAACTGTCTCCCTCTGTATTTCCTACTTCCTATGATCTCCAGTCTTTCAAACGCAGTTATCCAAACATCTTGAAATGAACGGCTCTTGAATTTGGCTCTCTGTTATCTTGTTTTTATTTTTTCGTAGATGGAACGATTTGAGGGCTCCTGGCCTTTGGTTCCTTCTTCTTTGCATAAAAAAAAAAAGGAAAGAAACTGTGCTATGAGGGCAGGCTTGCTGTGCAGCCAGGGGAGGCTAGAGCCATACAGGACTGACTCTCTCACACTCCCCCTTTCCTCATTAAACCTTCCCACTCCTCCACAACTGCCCCTGAATGAATGAATCATCACAACCTGTATGAGAGGTCCTTTTCCAATTCTTCCAGCTGTTCCAGAGTGACACAATGCCATATGGAGTATGGGAGGGGAGAATATCTAGCTTTATATGCTTGTTGCCAAAGATTACTTTCATTTATACTCTAGCAAGTTTTCTTTACCCATACAGCGAAAAGTCAGTGTCAGTTTCATCTGAGCTCGTTTTTTACACCTGTAGTTTTTTTTTTTTTTAATCTTTTAACATCTTATGTATAAGAGGCACTTGTTTGGCTAAGTTCTCTCTTCACTACAGAACACTAAGTTCAAAACTGTTTTTATCACAACACAAATTTTTTAGGTATATTACAAGTTCCGTTTTCACCTGAGTTCGCTTTCTTTTACCCACAGTTTGTCTTATCTTCTAAAATCTTACACATAAAATACACTTACTTGGCTACGTTCTTACTTCATTACAGGATTGACACTAAATTTAAATTGTTTTTTGTCACAACACATTTCTCTGTATATTGCATGGTAACTTTCATTTTCACTTGAATTCGTTTTTATATCGCCCGCCATTAGCAAGGCGAGGTGATCTAGTTTTTGTCCGTGTGTGTGTGTGTGTGTGTGTGTGTGTGTGTGTGTGTGTGTGTGTGTGTGTGTGTGTCCTTTTGCAACATATCTCGAAAAGTTAAAGACGAATTTTCACTAAGCCTTCAGAAAACTGCAACTACATGGATGTGCAGAAGCCCATTACTTTTAGTGAGAATTTGATAAAAGACGACTAAATGTCAACTGCATTTTATTTTTTAATATGGATTGGCTTTTTGTGAAACATAGTAACTGAATTCCGTAAAGTTTTGTGAATTTTCTTCAGATTTGGTTTGTAGATAAAGTGCACATTATCCAACAACGTATTTTGTCGGACGATTAGCATTAGGCCCCCGAATGATTTTGTTTCATTTTCAATATGGATTGGCTTTTGTGAAATGAAGTGAATGAATTCCGTAGAGTTTGGCGACTTTTCCTCAGCTTTGGTTTATAGGTAACATGTATTATCCAACAACATATTTTGGCGGGTGATAAACATTCGGCCTCTGAATATGAAGTTTTATACACTTCGATAGAAAACCAGTGTACAGTACTTGTATCAGATGATCAATTTTACTTTCATTATAACACTTTTCTCTAGTGGATGATATGAAACCACTGTACAGTACTCTCCCCAAAAGATCACTTTCACTTTCATTCCAACACGTGTTTTCTATATTGTATGATACAAAACCACTGTACGGTACTTACCTTGAAAGATCATTTTCACTTTAACAGCAACCCTTGTTTTTTATACCATAGGATACAAAAACACTTTACAGCACTTGTCCCAAAAGATCGCTTTCACTCCTCCATTTGTTACCTTCGGCAATAGCCAGCAGATCAATGAGTGTCCTGCGTTCTTGTTCGTCTTCTTCTGCTTCTGGCGGATTTGTTAAGAGGAGGCCATTGGAAACATAAAAGTGGTACTATATATATACAGTAATTTGACATGGAGAATCCAAATCTGCCATCAGCTGACACCTGAGGTGGGGTCATCTAGCGACAACTCTAGAAAAAATGCTTAATTTAAGCCTATTGACACAAAAGTGGTCCCATAAAAGATTATTTGACATCAAAATTTTCTGTCAGCTGACACCTGAGGTGGTGCCATCTAGCAGCAACTTTGGTAAAAGTTCTTAATTTAAGCCCATTGAGACATAAAAGTAGTCCCACATAAGGTATCATATGGAGAATCCAAATATGCTGTCAGCTGACACCTGTGGTGGTGGCATCCAGCAGCAACTTTAGTAAAAGTTCTTCATTTAAGCCACTGAGACAAAAAAATGGTCCCATATAGTGTTGTTTGATGTGAAGAATTCAGATCAGCAATTGCTGTCATCAGCTGACACCTTCGGTGGTGCCATCTGGTGAAAACTTCGGTAAAAGTGCTTGTTTAAAGCCTTTGAAAGACGTTATTATATGGAGAGGCATTGGTACTTGCATCAACATGATGCAAGTAAAGCCCCTGAGCCACGACAAGGCACCTCTCCAGTCAGGTCACTTCTGCAGTTCCTCCAGAGACTGGATAGTGGTTCACTCCTGAAGCTCCTCCAGAGTTTGGGTAGTGGGTCATTTCTGCACCTGAAGTGAGGCTGCCAAGCTCTTAGGTGATGACTGCAAGGTTCTCCTGGTATGGGACCACTCAAATGGATCTCCTGATAAGGGATCACTCAAGAGGCTCTCCAGTTTTGGGATCACCGGCAAGGAAGCTCCAGCAGAACTTGTACAGGGTTGCTCACTCCACTCTTCTTTGATGTTAGCACTAGGTGTCTTGCTAATGTAAAAATTTAGGTAGTGGATCACTCTGTTAAGGCACCTCCAGACTCTGAGTAGTGGGTCACTCTATTAAGTTACCTCCTGAATCTGGGTAGTGCGGCACACTGTTAATGCACCTCCAGATCCTGTGTAGTGGATCTCTCTGTTAAGGCTAATTACATTTTACAACAAACTCTTTGACACAAGAGCCTATTAGCAGGTCCGAGAGCAATTCTACTCTTGTTTTCTGTGTTGGATGATACAAAACCTTTGTATAGTTTTGATCATAATACTTATTTTCATTACTGTTGTTTTCCTAATCCGAACCTAACATACTGTATATTGCACTTTTTTTCCAACAATCTTACTTCACTAAATGAATATCAGTCCATTCTTTCGTAAAAACACACATTTTATACATTAAAATTTTCCTTATTTTTCTATAACCTAATTCCTTTCCTGTTTTAATGCACAGATTGACACTATACTCATATACACTTTACACACCTTTGTGGGCGGTGGTGAAACGGTAGTGATGTATGGGTGCCGCAAAAGTGCCGCGAAGGAGGCTGAGGGGGGGGGGGCATAATGCAACATTTATGTCGCACATGACTTCTTGCCGTCCAACCTTTATCCTCAGGGGCCAATACTTCAGAAAACACTTCCGAATCATCAGACGGTTAGGGGAAGTCCTTGGGCCGTATAGAGTCACGAGAGTCACTCCTGAGTGGTGCAAGGCTCTGAGGGAAGGCACAGGAGGGCAATTGGGGCATGTCACTCTACGTGGAAATTTCTGCCCTCAGGCTTCGTCTCCCCATTAGACGATGATGATACTGTCACTTCCAGTTCCCTCCAAATCTTACTTTCACTAAACCCCTTCCTAGCATGAGTGGGAGGTTTGGCAGGAGTGAAAATGGCAGGGTCCGGGTTGCTGGTAGTAATGCAAAACTGGAAATCATCGTTCCTACCCCTCCCGTTTCCCAAGAGAGACTGGCATTGTCATTAACCCACCTCCCATATGCCTGCATCATGCACTGGGCACCATAAAAATTTGAATGACTTCAGATGTTGACTGGAATGCAAAACGTCTATGTCCATCACCAAAGGTGCCCCGAACACATGTTTTGGACAGTAATGGCCGTCACCCGAGCTTTAGAGATTTTACTTTTCCATTAGAGTTCTGACGATGGGCGTAGAGCCATAGTTCCATGGTTGTTTTAATATTTTTCGAAATAACGTTCTTTTACCATCCTACTGCATACTTAACTTTAAAAAAGCTTATTCTAAAATGGTTGTTAAGATGTCGAGATGGAAAAGTACAGAAACAAGAGATCACAGAGGGAAGAGAACATGTGGGCTGGGAGGAGATTCAGAGTTCTGTACCCATTACTACATTATACACTGTATTCATAAAACATTTGTAGGTGGTGGACCTATTCATCTCTTGTTTCTGCACTTTTTCCATCCCAGAATCTTATCACTCGTTTTAAAATAAATTTATTGTTTTCTAGTTAATGATCTTTTTATGAAAGCTAAGTGCCAAATACACATTGGGTAGGCGACATTCAACCATAAGATAATTGCTACCGCGATTAATTATGGTATGTGTAGAGTGCTTATGCGAAATGGGGCAACACGAATCTGTTAAGTTTTATATATTCTGAGAAGAGGTCTGAGTGTCAGGGAGTGTTTTTAGGCTATAACTCGCGTATTGTAACTTGAATGCTGCTTAAAGTATG
>NC_137000.1:16240349-16392849 GCF_032717465.1 Coenobita brevimanus | reverse complement strand
TGTGTGTGTGTGTGTGTGTGTGTGTGTGTGTGTGTGTGTGTGTGTGTGTGTGTGTGTGTGTGTGTGTGTGTGTGTGTGTGTGTGTGTGTGTGTGTGTGTGTTTTCGTCAAAGTGCATTACCTTATAATTACCTACATCGACTGGGGGAGAGATAGTAGTAGAATGGATGTGGAAGATGTGCAGATTGGCCTGGGAGGAAGGTAGAGTCCCGGAGGATTGGAAGTCAGGTATAATTATTCCCTTGTACAAAGGAAAAGGGGAAAAAGAAGTGTGTGGTAATCATAGGGGTATTTGTCTTCTTAGTATAATAGGAAAAGTGTATGGTAGGATACTTATTGACAGAGTTAGAGAAAGAACAGAGAAATTAGTTGGAGAAGAACAGGGAGGCTTTAGGAAGGGAAGAGGTTGTGTAGATCAGATATTCATTCTTAGATCTTTAGTGGAAAATTTTCTAGAGAAGGGAAAGAAGTTGTATGCGGCTTTCATGGATTTGGAGGAAGCATTTGACAGGGTGGATAGACAAGGATTGTGGAAAGTGTTAAGAATATATGGAGTAGATAGGAAGTTGTTCAATGCTGTGAAGAGTATGTACGATGGTGCGAAGGCTGCAGTGCATGTGGATGGTGAACTAAGTGAATTTTTCTCTTTGAAAGTTGGGTTGAAACAGGGATGTGTCATGTCTCCATGGTTGTTCAATCTGTACATGGATGGGGTAATAAAAGAGGTACAAGGTAGGGTAGTGGATTTTGGAGTGGCCCTGGTGAGAGAGGATAGTGTTTGGAAACTCCCTGTACTGTTGTTTGCAGATGATACTGTGTTGTTGAGTGAAGACGAAGGGGAGCTGCAAGGCTTGGTGGATGAGTTTGGGAGAGTGTGTAAGAAACGGAATCTAAAGGTGAATGTAGGGAAGAGTAAAGTGATGGTCTTTGAGAGAGGTGAAGTCAGTGAATGTACTGCGAGGTTGGATGGTGAGGACTTGGAAAATGTGAGTACGTTTAAGTACTTGGGTAGTGTGATGAGTAAGGATGGAGGTTTGGAGGGTTAAGTGCTTGAAAGGGTACAGCAGGGAAGAAAGGTTGCTGGTTCTATGAAAGCAGTAATAAGAAACAGGGAAGTGAGCATCGAAGTGAAAAAGTTACTACATGACAGTATTGTGATACCAACTCTAGCATACGGAAGTGAAGCTTGGACGTTGTTGGAAGGACACAAGTCAAGAGTGAGAGCAGTGGAAATGAGTTATTTAAGAGGAGCCTGTGGAGTCACATGGAGAGACAGGCTGACGAATGAGGATACAAAGGAACGTTGTGGTGTGGATGTGGATGTGATAGGAAGCGTTATGAGGAACACACTGAGGTGGTTTGGCCATGTGGAGAGGATGGAGGGTGAAAGTCTGACGAAGAGAGTGTATGTGAGTGAGGTGGAGGGGGGAAGAGGCAGGGGGAGGCCGAGGATGAGATGGAGGGTTGGGGTGGAGAGGTATATGAGAGAGGGGGGTGTGAGTTGGGAGCAGGGCAGTGAAATGGCGGGGGACAGGGCGACTTGGAGGCGATTTGTTTGTGGCCACCCCAAACGGGATTGAGGCGTCTGGCAATAGATAGATAGATAGATAGAATTATATCTGCCATTTTTCATTCCAATTTATAAACTTATCCAGGTCGTTTTGTATAGATTCATAATCCGCTTTCGTAATTTTTTTTTTTTTTTTTTTTTTTTTTATGCGAGGAAGAAGGAACCAAAGGCCATGAGCCCGCAGTAACAGTTCCCTCCAAGAGAAAAACAAAATACAATAGAGAGCCAAATTCAAGATCCGATCATTTTGAGATGCCTGGACACACTACGTTTGAAAGACTGGAGATCATAGGCAGGAGGAAATACAGACAGAGGGAGACAGTTCCAGAGCTGACCTGTTGCATAAATGAAAGACTGGGAGTAACGGTTAACTCTTGCATTAGAGAGTTGGACAGAAAAGGGATGAGAGTTTGCTGCCAGACGGGTGCTACGCGCCCGTCGTAGAGGTGGAGGAATGCAAGCAGACAGTTCAGAGGAGCAGTGACCATTAAAGTAGCGATAGAAAAGAGATAAAGATGCAACAGTGCGGCGAAGAGACAGAGGTTGAAGGGAGTCAGTAAGAGGAGGAGAGTTAATGAGACGAAAAGCCTTTGACTCCCACCCTATTGAGAAAGAGCTGTATGTGGGGAGCCTCCCCACACATGAG
This sequence comes from Coenobita brevimanus, assembly GCF_032717465.1. Taxonomy (NCBI): domain Eukaryota; kingdom Metazoa; phylum Arthropoda; class Malacostraca; order Decapoda; family Coenobitidae; genus Coenobita; species Coenobita brevimanus. Next base: position 16,390,634 of record NC_137000.1, on the reverse strand, counting down.
AGTTGTACTTCACACAGGGGCGGATAAAACCTCTGTATAGAGTCAACAATTGTGCAGGGGTAAAGAAAGAGCGGAGTCGGCTTAGCACACCCAATCTCTTGGAAGCAGATTTTACAAGAGATGTAATATGATCTTTCCAAGATAAGTCCCGAGTAAATGAAACCCCAAGCATGTTCAAGGATGATGCAGGATTAATCTGAATATTATTAAACATTAGTGGGTATACCTGTGGAAGATTTTGTCGGGTTGATAGGTGTAAGAACTGAGTCTTAGATGCATTAAAGACAACCATATTATTTTTACCCCAGTCAGAGATATGAGCCAAGTCAGACATTAGGTGTGCCATAGCCTCATCCCTTGTTTCTTGAAGTAACTGTTGAGATGGGCGTTGCGGGAACCGAATGGAAAGATGAAGGGTGGAGTCATCAGCGTATGAGTGGATAGGGTTAGATGTACAGCTTAGAAGATCATTGATGAAAAAAGGAAGAGAGTTGGTGATAGGACAGAGCCCTGAGGAACACCACTGTTGATAGATCTAGGAGAAGAACGATGGCCGTCTACGACAGCGGCTATAGAACGACCAGAAAGGAAGCTAGCGATGAAGGCACAGATAGAAGGATAGAAACCGTAGGAGGGCAGTTTGGAAATTAAAGATTTATGCCAGACTCGATCGAAAGCCTTTGAGATGTCAAGTGCAATGGCAAAGCTTTCGCCAAAGTCCCGAAAGGAGGATGACCAGGAGTCTGAAAGGTAGGTGAGAAGATCGCCAGTGGAGCGTCCCTGACGGAACCCATACTGACGATCGGAAAGAAGGTTGTGATAGGAAAGATGCCTTAAAATTTTTTATTAAGAATTGACTCGAAAACTTTTGAAATACAGGACGTTAAAGCAATTGGACGATAGTTGGAGGGTTGGGAGTGGTCACCCTTCTTTGGGACTGGCTGAATGAGAGCAAACTTCCAGCAAGAAGGAAAGGTACAAGTTGACAGACAAAGGCGAAATAGTTTGCCTAGGCAGGGTGTAAGCACAGAAGCACAGTTTTTGAGAACAACAGGAGGGACTCCATCAGGCCCATATGCCTTGTTAGTACTGAGGCCAGTAATGGCAGAAAATACATCAACTGAAGAAATTTTAATGTCAGCCATGAGGAAGTCAGAGGGGGGAAGTGATGGAGGAACAGCACCGGAATCGTCTAAGGTGGAATTGGAGGAGAAAGTCTGTGCGAAGAGATCTGCTTTATCAGTAGAAGAAATAGCTACAGAACCATCAGAGTAGAAAAGAGGAGGGAAGGATGATGAGGTAAAGTTGTTAGAAAGATTTTTGGCAAGGTGCCAGAAGGAGCGAGAAGAATTCGAGTTGGAGAGTTGAGAGCATTTAGTATGGATGAAATTATTTTTAGTAGAGCGAAGAACAGACTTAGCACGATTCCGGGCAGAAACGTAAAGATTATGTGATTCAGGGGTGGGTTGGCTCCGGTACCTTTTGTAGGCCCTCTCCTTGTTGCGGACAGCATTAGAACAAGCGTGATTAAACCAAGGCTTTCTTGCGTTAGTCAAAGGATATGAGAAAGGAATGTATGCTTCCATGCCCGAGATAATAACCTCCGTAATGCGCAAGGCACACTCAGATGTCTCACGGCCATGGAAGCAATAATCATTCCAGGGAAAATCAAAGAAGTACTGCCTGAGGGCCTCCCAGTCCGCAGCTCCAAAATGCCAGAGACGACGTTTCCCTGGAGGGTCCGCAGGCCGTACTGGAGCCGATAGGACAGGTTAAGGTAATAAGGTTGTGACTCGGAGGAGCCCAACGGAGAGAAAAGATTAACAGAGTAAGCAGAAGGATTGGTTGTGAGGAAGAGGTCAAGTATGTTGGAGCTCTCTCCAAGGCGGTCAGGGATACGGGTAGGGTGCTGTACAAGCTGCTCTAGGTCATTAAGGATAGAAAAGATGTAGGCTTGTTCACCAGGTGGATCCGTGAAAGGAGAGGAGAGCCAAAGGTGGTGGTGAACATTGAAATCTCCGAGAATGGAGATTTCAGAGAAAGGAGAAATGGACAGAATGTGTTCCATCGTAGAAGTAAGATAGTCGAAGAGTTTTTGATAGTCAGTAGAATTAGGGGATAAGTAAACAGCACAGATATATTTAGTCAGAGAATGACAGGAAAGCCGAAGCCAGAGAGTGGAGAATTCAGAAGAATCAAGTTCAGGAACACGAGAGCAAGATAAGTCGTTGCGTATGTATACACAACAGCCACCTTTGGCTTTGAAATGAGTATAGAGAAAGTAGGAGGATACAGAAAAGGGTTTGCTGTCAGTTGCCTCAGACAGCTGAGTCTCCGTTAGAAAAAGAAGGTGAGGTTTAGAGGAGGAGAGGTGGTGCTCAACAGAGCGAAAGTTAGATGAAAGGCCGCGAATGTTGCGGCCTCCAGTCTTCATGACATCTGTAAATTTCGTTACACTGTGAACGAGACCATTTTCAAGATCACTCTAATACAAATATTGAAATAGCAGTATATTTTTTACTTTATATTTTCCCCGTCAAATCCACACTAATTTACAGGTGGGGGGGAGAGGAAGGTTGAGAGATATCTATAAAACTCATTTAATATATACTCCAATTTAGGAAAACATTTCCATGGAAAAATTTGTAAAATTTTGCACATTTGCCTAACATGAGATTTACTTGTGTTGAGATCCAGTCTCTCTGTTGGTTTCTCTATTATATTGGTTCCCAGTCTCATAGCCATGGCCCTCTTGGGGACCAAGTTGTCGTTCTCAAAGGGCCATCATGATTTTCTTGAGCCAAAGTTTTCTGTGGATTTTCTTTTCCACGCCAACCTTCTCATAAAGCACACATAGAGGCAATGCAGAATAATTCCTGAGATTAGTAGCGAGTAATTTTTTAAGTGCAAATTCGAAGAGAATCTTCACTCATTTTTAGCTGAGAAATGGTTACTAAAGTGTTACCAGAAAATTAGCTTTCCAGCTGCATCTGAAAGCCGCAGTGATTTCCAAGACGCTGAACATCAGACTAAACCAGTGGAAGTGGTTTCATATTCATGACTGGCCGTTGCTGTACCACTGCTGTAGCTCAAGCACTGACAGGCTACCTTTGTTAGTAAAAATGCGAGTTAAACTTGACTCTGCCCATAAATTAACACTTTTTTAGCATTCATTTATGTGTCTGCACCGCTTCCTTAGATTTGATTACACGAGTTGTTGAAACTTATACCCAATATTCTCAGGGCGACGATCTGCTGTTTACTTCCTTGAAGAAAGATACAGTAGGCTAAAAGGGGGCCACAGAGGTTAGCGTATTTTGTGCGGGGAGCCAAGGAATGGAAGAGATTGGGAACAGCTACTTTATCTGAACGCTGGATAAGAACGTCAGTGGGAATTATGTATGTATTCATATGGTAACGTTTGTTACGTTTGCCTCATACGTGACTGCCATCAACTCCATTCCGAGGGGAAACAGTTTTTATCTACTTGTCTGTCTATCTATATATCCATCTATTTATCTATTTGTTTATGGCTATCTCTCTATCTGTCTATCTATCTGTCTCTCTGTCTGTTCAGTCCTTTGCTGCCCCATTAGAACCGTAGAAGCCTAGGGCAAAGCGATTTGATCCAGATATGTAAGATGAGAGTAACCAGTCACTCATCCCTGAGTGACAGTATTATATGAGCAATAAATCCCAATCATTCCTCTGATGTAAATCTTTACAAGCCTCATCAGGTTTAAGCACCTCAACCCATTAGAGAACCAGGAGTCCATTTGGTTAGAATCATGGTAACCCATTCAATGCAATAAACTGTTTTATGAACCACAAGAAATCAATTGGTTTGTCACCCAGTGTAGAGTCAGTTCAAGGCATCATTACATGCATGATTTAATCGTTGGGGGAGAAGTAGAAAGAATGCAATTCATGTATTTGCTGTGGAAAGAACAAGTACAAAAGTACTAGTTGCGGAACTTCAGGCTCTTCGGTTAATGCAGCTCATGTATTTCCTGTGGAAAGAAGAAGTACAATAGTACGGTATCAGATGCGGAACATCAGGCTTTCTGGTTAATGCCCTTGGTGTGGTATGGTGTAGTGTGGTGGGAGAGGATTGTATGGGCAGGTGTGGCGTGGTTTGTGCAATGTGGTGTGGCTTTGCTGATGTCAATGAGGTCTCCAAGAATGAAACATCTTGCCCGAACGTCTATAGTAAGAGACAGATGCTCAGAACCGCTCCTCAAGATGTTCCAGCATCTAACAAGGTGATTGAATTGGATTGTGATGAGGAGCCAAAGACTTGTGGTGACACCACTGGCAAGAGCTTTGTGACAAGCAGTCTTATTGCTTCCTACGACATTGGAGTGTAAAACAGTACACTCGGAGACAATGTTCGCCTAACTAGCAAAGTATGCTTTATGAGCGTGTGACGAGTGAGCTTGCTTTTGTACAAACGCCTATCATTATAATTTCATCTTGTTGTAACCTTTCTACATTTCTGGTGAGATAGTTGAACAATAACAGAAAAATAAATGACCTAAAATATTTACTTTCTCATGGTTTCTCTCACTCATGTTTTCTCTCTGGATGTGTATATAGCAAGGCGCCGTAGCATTTATCACACGCACAATGTTCAGTTCTCTGCTCCCGACTTGTCGTGTCAACAAACTGCGTTGATAAACTCTTGGCTATTGATCAGATGATAAAACCCAGAAACTGGGCGATTACCCTTACTGATTTCACACCCTAAACATAGAAAAAACGTCCATGTAAAATTATGAGTGTAATATCCGATTTAGAGTTGTTAGAATTCAAGCACGGAAATATAGTGCTAAAACAGGAAATCTGTTTTCATTCGATTTCATAGTGGAGCATGTTAGCTGAAGCTCTTGTTATGTTCCCTTGGAAAACTTGGATTCCATTATTTTTTTTTTTTTAATCTCATGAATAAATACATAGCTAAAAACAAAATTTATTGAATGTGTCTGCTGACTGCTGAAAGAATCTCTTCTCTGTCTCACATAGCAGAAAGGTTATTACCCACTGAAAACAATCGCGGTCGTGTCGTGTCAGCCCGGATCATGTGAGGCCCCTCATTTCTTACCTGAAAGTTAACATCGCTTAGTTCGCTGCACTCGTTCGCACGTTATAAATCTCTTCTACTTTTTCTCACTCCTCTGGTGAATAATATTCCTATAGTGGGAGATGCTTGGTATGTTTCTCTTCCCTCAGAATAGATGATTCTGTCTGATACGATCCGTTACGGAGAAAGGTGACAGACATGCGCAACGAATAAGAGTGAAGCAGCTACAGTGTAAGAGTACATCAACTTTTGTCTCTTGTTCTATCTGGTGTACACTTCCTTGTATCATTACACCACTTCAGTTCGGTGATGTCTATCTATCTATCTATTGCCAGACGCCTCAATTCCGTTCGGGGTGGCCACAAACAAATCGCCTCCACGCCGCCGTGTCCCCCGCCATTTCACTGCTCCGCTCCCAACTCACACACCCCTCTCTCATATACCTCTCCACCCCATCCCTCCATCTCATCCTCGGCCTCCCCCTCCCTCCTCCCTCCTCCACCTCACTCACATACACTCTCTTCGTCAGTCTTTCACCTCCATCCTCTCCACATGGCCAAACCACCTCAGTGTATTCCTCCTAACGCTTCGTATCACATCCACTTCCACACCACAATGCTCCTTTATATCCTCATTTGTCAGCCTGTCTCTCCATGTGACTCCACAGGCTCCTCGTAAATAACTCATTTCCACTGCTCTCACTCTTGACTTGTGTCCCTCCAACAACGTCCAAGCTTCACTTCCATACGTTAGAGTTGGTATCACAATACTGTCATGTAGTAACTTTATTCGGTGATGGATTTCATTTATTTAATCTACTTTCTGACTTTTATTCAGCTTAGGAGGATATATATATATATATATATATATATATATATATATATATATATATATATATATATATATATATATATATATATATATATATATATATATATATGTGTGTGTGTGTGTGTGTGTGTGTGTGTGTATGTATGTGTGTACCCTAGCTCCAGAAAGTATGGGTGCATTCAGCATACCAGCGACGATAGGTGTTGGGATGTGCAGTTGTTCCGGCCGCATACTGGCAGCCCTGTACTCCTGCTGAGTTGCCAGCTTTTGTGTATGGACATACATTTTGTCGCGCCCATTTCACACGTTTGTAATTTACACACATCTGTTTAAAAACACCCACACATTGACCAATCCGCCTAACATGTCACAAGTTGAACGTATCTTTTCGGTAGTCGTCAATCACACCCTGCCCCGATACTTTCTGGAGCTACCGTACAGTAAATATACTATATATATATATATATATATATATATATATATATATATATATATATATATATATATATATATATATATATGGCTTCACGTAAGTTGGATTAAATTATCTTGTGGCAACAAGAAGTGAATGTAGAAAAAAGGCGCATTGGATAGATAGGATAAAATCCTAAAAGAGATCACAAAGCTTTGTTATTTAATAAGATGTAGGTGGTGGTGGTGGTGGTGGTGCTGGGGAGGGGGGATGGCTGGGTTGGTGTGGGTGAAACTCCATGGATATAAGAATCGGAAAAGGAATTCAGAATCGAACCATATCTGAAGAAGGTCTAAAGCGTTCATTAGGAAAAATCACCGGTTTGTTTCATCTGGTTTTGTATCCCTGCCACGTCCCTCATTACCCAGCAGTACGGTTGGGACCTGAATATAACGTCTACAGCTGCGGGTCGTGTTCTAGGGGAAGATTAGGTCAAAACAGAACTAAAATATTTATTTTGATCATTCTCGTGTAGTCAGTAGGCACTGATCTAAGCCACCTTTTTAGATCTGCTCGGAAACATAAAAAGAACTTAATGTAGTGCGGTTCCCTTCATCAGTCAGAGAATTTTGGTAATTCTGTTCCGACGTAATTGTTGCTCTCTCTCTCTCTCTCTCTCTCTCTCTCTCTCTCTCTCTCTCTCTCTCTCTCTCTCTCTTTCTCTATTGTTTTATCTTTTTTTTTTTCTTTTCCATCCCCTTGAGGCCAGTCCGGCGCGGCCCTAAAGCCCAATATCTCGGGCTGGGGATCCTGCAACTCAGACCCTCGGAAAACGAAGTGTGTAATTATAGAGAAAATGGGAAATCTAATACTAGGAGGGAGCAATGTCGGGGATGGTGGGAATCTGGGACTACTATTACGTTATTTTCTTCTCTTGTTTAACTGTGAAGGATTTATATTTCACTTTTTTGTTACCTGCTTGGTACTCGTGGGTGTCATGTTTTCTTTGTTTTCTTTTAACTCTATTTTGAGAGAGTTCTTTCATCATTGGCTAAAGGATCTCTTTCTGTAAGATTGCTGTCCGTGGGAATTGTGAACCTGAGTGTTTGTATTTTTATCCTCTAGTTGGGTGTTGGTCCCTCTACATTAGTTATTCTTCCGTTGTTGTTGTTGTTGTTGTGGTTGTTGTTGTTGCTATTATGGTGGTGATGGTGGTGGTGATGGTGGTGCTGGTGGTGGTGATGGTGGTGCTGGTGGTGGTGATGGTGGTGGTGATGGTGGTGATGGTGGTGGTGGTGGTGGTGGTCCAGACCCTTCTGGGCGTGAACCCAGTGGGTTACAGGACTAAGCTGCCCTTCTGAAGTACCTCACCATTCTTCCTTGAACATGTTTGTTGTTAGTGTCATGTCTGACCAATTCCCTTGGCGTGTCCGTGTCTAATACTATTACACCTGCTCTTGTGTAGCGACAGTGGGTGTAACGTTTTGCTCAACGTCTTTCTCTCTCTCTCTCTCTCTCTCTCTCTCTCTCTCTCTCTCTCTCTCTCTCTCTCTCTCTCTCTCTCTCTGTTTGAAGAGAATTGCTTTGAAAATGCTTCTCTGATTTTAGCCAAATTTGGCGAAAAGGTAGACGGATAGCCAAGGATGAAACCTACTGTTCTGAGAACAATAGATCAAAGGTCAAAGCCACAAAGCTAATTCAAAGTTTTACCAGGACAAATCAAGTTAAGTATTTTTATCCAGTTTAAATCAAACCTGGTGGAAGGATTGTGAGTCATCAAAGAACGAAGAGGTTCTATTTTGAGAACAGTCAAAAGTCAAGCCCACAGGGCAAGGTCAATGTTCGATCCGTGAGTATATGTGTGAACAAAGGAAATGAAACAATTTTTATCAGATCTGGACCAAAATTGTTGGAAGAGCTGATGATCAGCCTTCCTATTAGGGAGAAAGGAAGAGGCATAGCTCCTGGGAGGATGATCTGTGTATAAGGGATACAGTGTGTATCAGTTGTAGCCTAGACTTAACCCGGACTTTGACGACTTGATAAATGTGGTTGAATTCCCCTCCTTGGAGAGCTGTGCAGGACCAGCTACTGGCCCTCGGCCCCATCATTGTAGTGCCTCCCGGGACGATGGTAATCATCCACCAACTAACCTAACCTTCTTTGTGAGTTAGCGGGTGCCACACTTTACCTAAAGGTGACCCGGGACTGTGCAGGGCAGGGGTTTCCATCTTTCTTCAGCTGAATACATGCTCCAGCCGCAAACCCCTGCCCTGGAGGTCATAGATGGGATAGCTTGTTCTAAAGTCAACCAGTCATCAACACACACACACACACACACACACACACACACACACACACACATTGTGTCCGGTGCTATTAGTTTATATTTGTGAATTGCCTGAGTGTGTGTGTGTGTGTGTGTGTGTGTGTGTGTGTGTGTGTGTGTGTGTGTGTGTGTGTGTGTGTGTTTGTGTGTGTATTATAGATCAGTGATGATTCGTGTTATTACTGGCCAAGGACGAATGTCACTCAAGGGAAGGCGGGGGCAACGATACGGGTGAGGGTCCTGTGTGTGTCTTGCAGAGTCCTGGTGTGGTGTGTTGCAGTGATGCCGGTGTGATGTAATGTGGTGTGGTTCGGTGCGGTGTGGGTTGGTGTGATGTGATTTGGTGTGGTATAATGTGGAGTAGGGTGGGATGGGATGGTGTAGTCTGCTTTGATGTAATGTAGTGTGGTGTGATATGATGTGGGGTGGGGTGGTGTAGTCTGCTTTGATGTAATGTAGTGTGGTGCGATATGATGTAGGATGGGATGGTGTGGATGGGATGTGTTTGTGTAGTGTGGTCTGGAGTGGTATAGTGTGCTGTGGTGTTTGATGTGGTGTGGTGTGTGGTGTTGGGTGGTGTGTGATGTGAGATGAGGTGTTGGTGTGATGTAACGTAGTGTGGTGGGAGGTGAGGTGATGGTGTGGTGTGGTGTGGTGTGGGTTATTGGTTTGGCGTGGTGAGGGGTACTGACGATATGTGGTACGGGATGGAGTGCTCGGGTGGTGTGGTATGAGATGGAGTGTTAGTATGGTGTGGGATGCTGGAAGGGTGTGGTGTGGCATGGAGTGCTGGTGTGCTGTGAGACGCTGGTGGGGTGTGATGTTGTGTGTGGAGCAGGTGTGGCAAGGTGAGAGGTTGGGATGCTAACGCTATGTGATGTGCAGTGAGGTGCAGCCATGGATGCAGGTATGGAGGGGTGTGGAGTGCTGGTATGATGTAGAATGTTGATGTAGTGTTGGGTGCTGGTGTGATGTAGTGCTGATTTAATGTGGTGTGGTGTGGTGTCGCATACTGATGAGGTATGGTGTGGATGCAGTGGCAGCCTGACCCCATATCTGTTACTCCTCCACAGAGCGGCCATGTGACCCACAGTGCCCTGGTGTCGAGGTGAGAGTGGAAGTCTGCGGTGTGCCCTGGGCGTCCGGGTGTCGCTGCCCGCCCGTCCTGCCCTTCCCAGCCTCCCCCTGACCCGGCGGGCGTGCCTTGGTAGAGGAGGGCGCGGGTGGGGCGAGGTGGGCGGGCAGGCTGGGCCGCCCACCGCCATGGCCGCCCCGCCCGCCGGTTGAGGGTGGCCACAGCCGCTATGGAGGCTGCGGCCTGGCGGGGGCTGCGGGACGCCCTCCTGCGGCTGTGGCCGCGCCGGGACCCCTCGCCCGACGCCGCCACCCCGCTGCCGACTCAGGGTGTGGCCACCCTGGGCCCGCCCAGTCCCGCCCAGCCCGTACCCGCCCCGCCCTCACTCGCCCGCCTCAGCCCCAGCCGGGCCGCATCCTCACCGCGTCCCAGGTCCCCAGGGCAACTTTCTGCTCCGGCACCAACCCTGGCCCCAGGATCGCCCCGTCCCGGCCGGGCCTCTGCAATGAGTGATGGGAAAGAGGAGTGCGAGGGGTCCGGGTCAGGGTCGTGGGGCGAAGAGGGCGGGGATGGTGCGGGGGCCGGGGCGGGGCTGGCGGGGCAGGAGCAGCTGGACTCCATCATCAGGACGCGGGGCTATATTGTGAAGGAGCATCTGCCCCGCCGAGTCCTCGAGCACCAGGTGATGGCCAACATCCGCCGCAGAGAAAGAATTGCCAGCATCCTGAGGGAAGAGGAGGCCCGCGCCACGCCCGTCACACCAGCCCCGCCAATCACCACAGACCGCTCCCACGAGATGATCACCCTGCTGGCCAAGGTCAGTGTCACCAATCCTTTCCCCAGCCTTTCCTTTGCATTTACACCGTACACTCAACCTGCTGCCTTCGACACCTTCCTTCCACCACCCTCTTGTACCTTACCATTATCCTCACTCACCGTTCCACCTTACTTCCCTGTAGCCACCTTGTCATCCTTGAACCCCACCCTCTGTCACGTACCCTGCTACCCCCTACCGCCCACACTACCACTCAATTCTTCAGTTGTTCCCTGCCTGCCTATCCAACCCCCTTCTTCCCTGTCCAACCCTCTGCCTCACTACCCAAACCCACTACATTCCTACCCAAACCCCTTCCTCTTTAACCAAATTCCCTTCCCTCTTACCCAAAGCCCCTGCATCCTTACCCAAACCCCTGTATCCTCGTTCAGTCCCCTAGCCCACAGATTCCTTCCAGTCAGCTTTTCTCTCTGCCTCTGCTCTCGCTCCCCAGACCCCTGCCACCCTGACCCTACCTCACTCACCCCTCACCCTGCTCAGTCCTGCTGAACAAACATTCACCCTTCCATCATGTTCGTAAATAGGAATGGGGTGGACTTTGCCTCTCGTCGCCCCCCCCCATTTTCTCTCTCTCTCTCTCTCTCTCTCTCTCTCTCTCTCTCTCTCTCTCTCTCTCTCTCTCTCTCTCTCTCTCTCTCTCATATTCAAGAAACATATCGCCTGTGTAGTTAATTCATCATTTTAGCTCTTGTATTGGTCTGTTATCTTTTACTCCCTCATGGTATTTTTCTTCCTCTTCTTTTACTCCCTCCTTTTGTGTTACTCTTTCCCGTCTTTTTTCTCCTATTGCTATTCACACTGTGGTAGGAACCTGTTGTACAGATTTCCTTAGTATTCTTGTTTCTTTTTTATTTCTTTTGTCTCAAACACAGTACAGTTTGGTGGCAATCGTTTATTTCTACATCAGTTACCTTCAAACTGGGCACAGTTGTTCTCTGGGCAAATTCCCCTGACACATTTTGTAAGTGGTTTGGGTTTAGGCCTTTTAAAGGGCTTTGTAGGGTCAAAAACCGATTCAGATAGACACAGGGTATGGGATCTTATGTTCTTTATACAGTGTGTTCATTAAATATAATGAAAACTTGCACAGAATGATGTCACTGTACTGTACCTATGTGGAGATCATCTGTATTCCTTAGGGAATGTTGGCAGTAGCCTACTTCTTCTGCCTCTTGTTTTTCTTTTCCTCTCTTCTTATTTTCTCCCGCTTCTTCGTGTACCTCTTTTCTCCTCTTCATCCTCTTCCACCTTGTCTCTCCTGCTAAAAGAAAAGGCGGGCTTCCCGCCCCGAGCCACGTCCGTCCTGGGGGAAAATATTATCACGATTTCTTCCAGTGATCTGAATGTAAATGGAGGGAGGGAGGGAAATGTGGGGAGGCTGGAGGCAAGACGTGGACGGAGGGAAAAGGAGGAGCAGCACAACAGAAGTACGTAAGGAGGAAAGGGAGAAAATGGAGAATAATGTGTGTACAGGAGGGGAGGGAAGAAAGGAAGTATAAAAGAGAAGGAGCAAGCGAGAAAAGAGCTGGAAAAAAACGGGGGGGGGAATGATGAGAAAAGGGAGAAGAAACGAGATGCAGAGCAAATGAGGGAAGGAAAATGGAAGGCAAGAGGAGAGGATGAAGGCTATGGGGAGAAAGAAGGCAGTAGGAAATAAAGAGAGGAAAACATATAGAGAAAGAGGAGAGGAGAAAGAGGGTGGAAAGAAACTAGGTGAGGGGAGGGAATTATAAAGTGAAGGAAAAGAGAGAAGAAAGACATAGAAGAAAAGAAGGAAGAAGGAAGACGATGGAAGAAAAGAGGAGGGAGAAGGGAGACTGAAGAAAATGAGGTGGGAAGCACGGTCTGAAAGGAACAAGTGTGGTGGAGTGAGGTGTGGGTGTGGGTGTGGGTGTGCTATATACTGTTCTGTGGTGATACACCATTTTTCATTGCCGAGACCTGGGTTCCTGTTCACCAAGGATCTTAGACAAATCTTCGGATAAATACATCTCTTCAACAACTTACTATTATACAAAAACTAGTGTTGCTTCTTTTTTTTTTGTCAATATTTACTTTGGTTATGATGAGTAAAGGGGCTGTGTGAGTGAAGTTAACTGAGTAAACAATCTATACACAACATAGGTTCAAGAAAGTTCATACCCTGAATATGATGTGAGCTGCATTTGGAGGCCACTGTGTACCATTTTATATTTCTCCATGGGGAGCAAATACTATAAGCAAGTGGACAGCTGGGACAGAACCATCATATATCAATTGGTGACAACTAAAGCTTTTTATTACCTACTGATGAAAAACATGCATAGGCTATACAGTTCTTGATATGAATACAATCAACATATGTAAATAATCACACCTGTGTTTAAGAAGGCTTCGTCAGGACGGCAGAAGTAATTGCCTATGAGGAACTGTAAAATATTTAAATATTTACTTATTTAATGCACTAATTCTCTAACCGTGTTGTCCACACACACACACACACACACACACACACACACACACACACACACACACATATATATATATATATATATATATATATATATATATATATATATACTCTGCCTAGATAAACTCTTTCGCCTTTGTCAACTTGTACCTTTCCTTCTTGCTGGAAGTTTGCTCTCATTCAGCCAGTCCCAAAGAAGAGTGACCATTCCCAACCCTCTAACTATCGTCCAATTGCTTAAACATCCTGTATTTCAAAAGTTTTCGAGTTGATTCTTAACAGAAAAACTTTAAGACATCTTTTCTATCACAACCTTCTTTCTGATCGTCAGTACGGGTTCTGTCAGGGACCCTTCACTGGCGATCTTCTCACCTACCTTTCAGACTCATGGTCATCCTCTTTTCGGGACTTTGGCGACATCTCAAAGACTTTCGATCGAGTCTGGCATAAATCTTTAATTTCCAAACTGCCCTCTTACGGTTACTATCCTTCTATCTGTGCCTTTATCTCTAGCTTCCTTTCTGGTCGTTCTATAGCCGCTGTTGTAGACGGCCATCGCTCTTCTCCTAGATCTATCAACAGTGGTGTTCCTCAGGGCTCTGTCCTATCACCAACTCTCTTCCTTTTATTCATCAATGACCTTCTAAGCTGTACATCTAACCCTATCCACTCATATGCTGATGACTCCACCCTTCTTCTTTCCATTCGGTTCCCGCAACGTCAATCTCAGCAGTTACTTCAACAAACAAGGGATGAGGCTATGACACACCTAATGTCTGACTTGGCTCATATCTTTGATTGGAGTAAAAATAATCTGTTATTTTTAATGCATCTAAGACTCAGTTCTTACACCTATCAACCCGACAAAATCTTCCACAGGTATACCCACTAATGTTTAATGATATTCAGCTTAATCCTGCATCATCCTTGAATATGCTTGGGGTTTCATTCACTCGGGACTTATCTTGGAAAGATCATATTACATCTTTTGTAAAATCTGCTTCCAAGAGATTAGGTGTGCTAAGCTGACTCCGTTCTTTCTTTACCCCTGCACAATTGTTGACTCTATACAGGGGTTTTATCCGCCCCTGTGTGGAGTACAACTTTCATGTGTGGGGAGGCTTCCCACATACAGCTCTTCTTAATAGGGTGGAGTCAAAAGCTTTTTGTCTCATTAACTCTCCTCCTCTTACTGACTCCCTTCAACCTCTGTCTCTTTGCCGCACTGTTGCATCTTTTTCTCTTTTCTATCGCTACTTTAATGGTCACTGCTCCTCAGAACTATCTGCATGCATTCCTCCACCTCTACGACGGGCGCGTAGCACCCGTCTAGCAGCAAACTCTCATCCCTTTTCTGTCCAACTCTCTAATACAGGAGTTAACCGTTACTCCCAGTCCTTCATTTATGCAACAGGTCAACTCTGGAACTGTCTCCCTCTGTCTGTATTTCCTGCTGCCTATGATCTCCAGTCTTTCAAGCGCAGTGTGTCCAGGCATCTCGAAATGATCAGATCTTGAATTTGGCTCTCTCCTGTATTTTGTTTTTCTCTTGAGGGAACTGTTATTGCGGGCTCATGGCCTTTGGTTCCTTCCTCCTCACATTAAAAAAAAAAAATCATCAGCTGACCGAGATATAAACACTGACGATCTGAATGGGAAATATCTGCTAACATTCGTGCATTTTAGCTCTGAAACCTAGTTTCTTAATTACGCCATATTAAGTAAAATTTTTAATGTAGATTTCAGATAATTAGGTGTGTATGAGCCACTGTGGCAAAAAAAATATATATATATATTTTCCAGTGAAAAGTGCCGATTTGGTATTTAGTCACACTGAGTCGGTTGAGCTAAGTGAGTTGGAATGGATCCCATTGACTTTGTCCATAAGAAAAAAAAATTTTTTTTAAGTACCTATGAATATTATTGTGTCCAAGCCTTTCTTGAACTTTACTGTGTTATGCAATAAACTATTTATAGTGGCATTTGAGAAAAATAAGAGGCAAATGGGATATTGCCATGAGTTAGGAGCTGGTGGTGTGAAGCAGGTTGGTGGCCAAGATGTGTTTCATGTATGAAAATAATTTCTTGTGTGTGTTACAAATGGCCTTTATCGACTCAAAACCTTGCTAAAATTATATTGTGTTGTGCAGCAGACTGCTTATAGTTTTATATGAGAGAATAATGGCTGGACTTTTGTTGAGAATTCCACACTTGTACGGGCATTTGTCTGGCATTTGATACTATTGTCTGGCCTCAGCCCGTGCCCGGAAAATCCGAAATCTGGGAAATAGGGGTCCCGAAAGTTGACGAAAGAACAAAAAAAATTTTCAAGTCCTACTCACCACCATACCCTTCAGAGTAGTCTCCTTGAGCATGCAGATATCGATCCCAGAACTTCTCCCGCGATCAGGACGCAATCTAGAAGTCCTCCAGCATCAGCTTGCTCAGAACCTTCTGCGATTTTCTCCTGGATCTCCTCAGTGGTGTCAAATCTTAGTCCTAACAGCTGGATTTTCTTTTTTGGAATGAAGAAAAAATCACATGGGGCCAAATCTGGTGGATACGAGGGGGTTGGAGACAACAGGCATAAATTTTTGTCAAAAACGGCTCAAGAAGGGCTGTGTGCGCAGGTGCATTGTCATGGTGAAGCACCCTTTTGTTTGTGCGCCACATGTCTGGACATTTTTGCCTCACATCTCCAGACAAAATGAAATAGCAAGTTTCATACGATAGGCTACCAATGTCACAAACATCATGGATTGTCCTCCTGCTATCCTCAAGGATGGTTGCACGAACTTTTGCCACATTGTCAGGAGCTGAACTGGTGGAAGGGCAACCAGAACGTTCGTCCTCTGTTGACGTTCTCTCGTTTTTGAAATGCTAAAACCAGTCGTAGGTTTGTGTAACTCCCAAAGCATTGTCACCAAATCCTTGTTTTAACAATTTATGAATTTCTGCTGCGTTCTTTCCATGTTTCACACAAAACTTGATGCACACATGCTGGTCTTTACATCCTCTGTTTTTAGATTACAAAATTCGCAAACTAACCCAAACAGAATTACAAATAACACACATATGTAGTGAACACATCCACCCTGTACAACACCACTTGACTCACTAACAAAGGGTGTGTACACTGCCACCTAGTATCCACACATCATATAACAATTTGTTTCTGCCCTGCTTTCAAATTTTTGGGAACTTTTGGGTAGCACCTCGTGTATATATATATATATATATATATATATATATATATATATATATATATATATATATATATATATATATATATATATATATATATATATATATATATATTTATTTATTTATTTATTTATATATATATATGCTCTTATTACCAGAGGCAGAATCCTACTGCTACCTGTACGGCGTGGACCATGGGACTCTTATGGAGATATAGGGCTCCACCGAATATACTGAATAAGGTGTAACATAAATTACATCTCACCAGAAACTATGTGGCAGGGAGGTGTTATTATTTGCCACAATCCCCAAACTAAACATGAATTCTACTGGTAATGACTGTATGAGCATTCCTGTTGGATTATCGTCTACTAAAGGTCCAACTGCACGGCCTCCTGTGCTTACAGGCAGTGTGCCACTAAACGTGACCATGCACTGTCTCCACAAATCAGAGACCGGGACATTGAACAAACTTAAATCCATGAAAATCTACACGTACCATGTAAGGAGCATCGCAGAAGATTATGAGCTTGATACTTTAATGACTGAATCAGAAAACATTAGTTAGGATATTATAAGTCTGAGTGATGTCTACAGAAAAGAACATGTAATTCAGCTCCAAGACAGTAACCACCTATATTACCACAGAGGAAGGCAAAAATGAAAGAGTTAGTGCTGCAGGATTTCTATTTAACAGAAACTTTGCAGAGAATAATGTTAAATTCAGCAGTGTATCAGACAGAATAGCATGCCTTGTAATTAGACTAGGCGAAAGACACACCCTGAAAGTGCTGTAAGTATAATATGCACCAACTTCTCAAAGCACAGATGAAGAAATAGAAACATTCTATTAGGTTCCCAGTCCCACACTGCCACATGTTCCAACAGCAGTAGTTCAGTATAGGAAGGACGTTGCCCAGTGAAATTTTCTTCTTTTGGTCAGCCTTTTGGTGTGCAACAACAATTTCAGCTCAGGTGTTGTAAATAAACACCGTCTTCTTAAGTTCGCTGTCTTTATTTTCCAAATAATTACACTTAATGACTGCCAACTTCAGTGTTTCCACAAGTACCTGAGGTATACAATCTTCACTACCTGCACTGACACTGAACTAAACTCAGACTGAAATAAGAACTCCTCTAGTCCCTTCTCCGTCCTTATAAAAGCTCCCTATGTTTTGGAATTATCTACTACATTCTTTGAAAAGCAAGTTACCAACTCAGAGACATCCAAAATATCCAGAGTTTTCTTACATTACATAACACTCTAAATGCTTTTAGCATACAAAATGAAATAAAATTACATAATTCAACAATCATATAAATAAAAACATTATAGAGAAAAAGAGCATAAAATTTAATGTATAACTTTACAAAACTTCTCCAAGCACAAATAGCAGACTAACTGGCAACTCTCACTCGTAACTGAAAAATACGAGAAATACAGAGAACATTCCAGTACTTTCTAACTAGCAAATCCTGCTTCTCAACACTACCCCGTCCTTAGTCCTTTTGCCATCCCGACAAAACTACGCAATGTATACAGTTGTAATCCTTAATCCTAATGAAATATCTAATCATACACAAAATAATCCTTCAACTTGTCAGGTCTTCTCCTATGCTGCTTCCGACGATGTCCTTGCTCCTGCACACAGTTCACTCCTCCTGGAATGACTTGGTCCTCTTCCTGATGCATTTCTCTTGGGAAACTGTCACCTTCCTCTTGTACTTCAGCTCCGTGGTTCTCAACATCCTCCACTGTGGGTGAGCACGATTCCTTGAAGATGTCCCAGCTGTACTGTCCTTGCCCATGGTACTGCCACAGACGATTCATGTGTACCACCTTTGGGTGAGATTTCCTGCCTCCCCAAATCTGGTACATTATGTCTGAAAGGCAATCCAACACAATGTAAGACCCGTCCCATGGGCTCTGCAGCTTCAGTGACTGTCCCTTCTTCCGCTGAGGATTGTATAACCAAACTTTTTCACCATCCTTGAAGCTTAACTCATGTGCCTTGGCATCAAACCTGCACTTCATCACTTCTCCTGAAAACTTGAAGGCTCCTCGCACTTGATGATGTACCTCAGCCAGTCTTTCTTGAAGATGTTTTGCATAGTTGGAGGTGTCTGTAGGCAGCTCTGCACCAGGTGGTCTTCCCATTAACAAGTCAGCAGATAAACATAACTCGTGACCCAGCATCAGTTTTGCAGGGGTATAGCCAGTAGACTCGTGAGATGCAGACCAATATGCCATCAGCAATGCAGGTAATTTCTGGTCCCATTCCGTTTGTCCCTCTATGCAGTAATTGGCCACTTCTTGTTCCAGAGTCCAGTTGAGTTTCTCCACCATCCCATCTGACTGTGGCCTTAGCGGGGTCGTCTTGGTCTTCTCGATCCCCAGTAACTTGTAGCACTCCCAGAATACAGCAGACTCGAAGTTTCTACCCTGGTCAGAATGTAGTTCTTGTGGCATCCTAAAACAACAGAAAAACTGGTCAACCAACACTTGAGCAACAGTTGCAGCCTCTTGATCAGGGATGGCATAGGCTTCTGGCTGCTTTGTGAGGTAGTCCATGGCAACACATAGATACCAGTTTCCTCTTTCAGTGAGAGACGGAGGTCCAGCAATGACCACTGTGGCTCTTTCCATCGGTGCACCTACTTGGTACAGCTGAAGAGGGGTGCAACCACGTTTCCTGGGTCCTTTTTTGGTACAGCATATACCACAGGCCCGACACCACTCTTCAACATCCTACTGCATGCCAGACCACTAGAACCTCTGTTGCAGCCGACTTAGAGGTTTTTTTCACTCCCAGGTGCCTGCTAGCGATCTGGTTATCGGACTCATCCAAGATCTCAGACCTCATTTTCTTCAGAACCACTAGGGGGAGGCGGTGGCTCAATCGGTAGAGAGGCGACGTGCAGTCCCAACAGACCCAGGTTCAAATCCCTGCTGGGGCAGGGATTAGTTTAAGGATTTGAATTTCATGTAAAGCAGACTTTACTGATCTACCAGAAGACCTGCCGACATGTTGTAAAAATACCCCCGCTAATACTAATACACCAGTCCTGTATGAGACAGCCCTAGCATGTATTCAATATGGACGGTGGGTGTTAGTGCCGAAGTGGTGACATGTAGAGGTGTATGGTATGTAGGAGGACTGCTGGGCCTTGATAGCAGGCTGTGAAGCCTATGCCCAGAGTCAGACACATAAAAAAAAAAAGTTGCCAATACTTGCTGAGGTCATCGGGTGTCTCCCACTGACGCTACAGTAGTCCGTTGCTCAAACGAAGAAGGTGCCACTGACTCCAGTTGCTCTTAGTTGCAGGGCTGAATCTGGAAACCTCTTCCCAAGATGGTGGCACTGCACTCTGCTGCAGCCACTCTAGAACTGGTTGTAAATCTGCATCCTCCATCTGCATCCTCTTCAGGTCTTCTTCAGCTGACACTGGCCCTGTCACCATAGTATGGCTGCATTTCTTGCTACGATCATCTTTTTTACTACACTACCGGCACTCTGGGTTACAAGGCCAATGACTCAAGCTGTCAACATTGCCATGTACCCGCCCAGGATGGTGCTGCACCTCATAATTGAGCTGGTCCAGCTTCCCGAGCCAGCGTGCCAGTTGTCCTTCCTGATTTTTTAACATCTTCAACCACTTGAGTACCACATGGTCCATCCTGATGATAAAGTAAGACCGATACAAGTAGGGATAGAAGAAATCCAGGCTCTTCATTGCTGCCAAGAGCTCTCTATGGGTCACACAGTAGTTCCACTCTGGTGGGCTAAGCCTCTTTCTGTAATATGTCATCACATACTCTTTGTCATCCTTCTTCTGCAATAGGACTCTACCAATACCTTGGTCACTATCATCACAGTCCAGGATGAATGACTGACTCTGATTTGGGTGCAACAACACTTGAGTTTATTGAAGGCCTTCTGAGTCACTGCAGTCCACGCAAACTTCTGCCTCTTCCCCAACAACTTGTGCAAAGGTGCAGCTATCATTGCAAAGTCCTTGACAAAACGTTGGTAGTAAGTACACAAGCCCAGGAAACTTTGTAGCACCTTCACACAAATTGGAACCAGCCAGTTTTTCACAGCTGCCACCTTTTCTGGATCAGTACAAACTCCCCCTATGCCTAGAATGTGTCCCAGATACTTCACTTCCTTCTGAAACAGCACTTCTTTGGGTTCAGATTGAGGTGCACCGCTCAGATCCTGTTGAACACCTCCAACAACCTCTCCATTTCCTGGTCAAAACTTCATCCAAACACAATTACATCGTCCAAATAGATGAGCGCTGTCTGCCAGTGCAGGCCTTCCAGTACACAATCCATGAGACGCTTAAAAGTGGCTGGGACATTGCATAGGCCAAAGGGCATCATTTTAACTTGTCATAAACCCTGCCCATATGAAAAGGCTGTTTTCTCCTTGTCCTTCTCTGCAACTTTGACCTGGTGGTATCCTGCTTTCTTATTTAGGGTGGAGAACCGCATGGCACCTAACAGAGCATCCAGCATGTCATCAGTCCTTGGCAAGGGGTATGCATCCTTCACTGTCCTCTTCATTCAGGGCTCGATAATCCACACAGCACCTTACCGAGCCATCCTGCTTCCTTATCAAAACCACTGCTCATGCTTAAGGACTGCTGGACTTTTCTATCACTCCTTGACTTTGGAGATTCTCCATCGCTTTCTCCATTTCTTGCCATTGGGCTGGCGCCATCCTCCGCATTGGCTGTTTAATCGGGTGGTGATCCCCGGTGTCTATACAATGCCCCACTAGATCAGTGCACCCCAGGTCTATGTCTCCAGTGGAAAAGACATCAGCAAACTTCATCAGCAGCTGCCTCAACTTCAGCACTTGTGAGTTATCCGGGCATTGGCAACTCCTTGAAAATAGGTCTTGTAAGTGGTCTGGCAGATACCCATCTTCTTTGACTACACTCCTTTTACAGGCTTTCTACTGATGCCACTCAGGGTCCACTGCCTGGTGCAGTCCCAGAATTTCTCCCTTAATGATCTTCTGTGACTCATGCGAGAAATTGGACACCACAACCGGCACTTCACCTGCACCTATTTCGACCAAAGTTCTCCCCACTATTACTCTGGCCTTCATCTTGCACCATACATCAGGCTCCACTACCCCTAAACAGCTGTCAACAGTGCCATTCACCTTGCACTGTAGCAGTAGTTCTGATCTTGGGAGCATGACTCTACTGTAGTGCAGAGTGCCCTCACCTCACCACCAGAACTGGTATGTCTCACCACCATGATGGGAACCGACTTTCCTCGAACCTTTAGCTTCATGGAGAAGAAGTCCAGCTCACATCCCATGGACATCAGACAGTCAAGACCAAGAAGACATGGATCCTCCATCTCAGCCATGTAGACTGAAAGCGTAGCCTCTTGCCCGGCCACTTCAATCTGGACATCCAGGTGTCCCCTCAGGTCTGCCCGTGGTGCCCAATTACGCCAAACAGTTGTTCTGATGACTCAGGCAGATACCGATGATGTAACACATCAGGCCTCACAAAAGTCTGCTCTGAAGCTGAATCAATCATCAGAGAACACCTCTTACCATCTATTCTTCCATCTACCTGCACGCTGTCAATAGCAGTTCTCTTGCATTTCGGTGGTGGAGCTACTTGTGAACAGCTGGCTGGTGGTTGCCTCTTAACACCAGCCTCCACTAGTTTTCCGCCACTTTCTGGTCTTCTGCAACCTTCTTCTTATCCTCCTTTTTCTTCTTCGGACACTCAGAGCTGAAGTGTCCTGTCTCACCACATGTCCAATGCGCTTCTATTACAATGGTAGATTTCCCTGCACTATTCAGCTCTTGATCCTTCCATTTGTAACAATCCTCCCTTTTCCCTCCTGGCTTCCAACAGGACCAGCAACCTCCTCCGGTCTCCTGTTCCCTCTCCCAGTTGTAGCGGTCCAATTTCTTATGTCCTGGCTTTTTACAGTACCAGTAACTTCCTTCAAATTTTTCCACTTCACATACCTGCCCCTTTCTTGCCTTGAATCCTGCACTGCGACCTGCCTGAAAAGAGGATGTACTGGACCTGACATAGTACTCAAATTCCAGAGCCCTGGCTAGTGCTTCTTGCATGCTTCTTTGTTGTGCCTGCTTCACTTGCACTTTTAACTTTGCACTGTCAAGAGCATCGATGAACTGGTCCCTCATAGGAATAGCCAACAGGTTAGGCACTGCTTCAGGATACATCTTGTATGCCATACTCTCCAGGTCATGAGCAAGCTGCTGTAAGGATTCGCCTGAAGCTCATACATGGCTTAGAAATCTTGCTCCGTAAACCTCACTCTGGTATTTGGCCCCGTATCTGTACTCTATTACTTCTACTAAGGACTGATAACTGTTTCTCTTCTCTACTGACATCTGGCCCAGAATTTCCATTGTTGCACCCTTGAGCCTAGTAGCAAGCTGTACTGCCCTCTGCCTATTATCCCAACCATTCTGATCTGCAGGTAACTCAAATTGCACTCGTTCAGTTTCCTAAGAGACTTTGCCATCAAATTCCTGAGGTTTCTTTTTAACTGGAGCCCCATTATAGCCATGCACTTGACTGGTTTGGGGCCTAAAAATTGGGACATCATAATTAAGCCCAGGACTCAAAACTCTTACATTCTGATTATTCACCCCTGTAATGCTACTTTTAGATGCTTGGGATTCAAAATTCACCATACACTGTTCATTGTTTGCATATGCTTCCTGTACACTAATGTTAGGCTCTGCAGTGCAATGTTTCTCTACAGCCTCAATTTTCTCACTGATCATCTTCAGATGGCCATCTACATGCTTCAACTGGCCATCTACATGCTTCAACTGGTCGTCTACATGCTGTCTGCATTCTGTCACATTATTGTTTACCTCATACTTCTGCTGCTGTAGCTAACCGTATACTTCCTCCTTCAACTGTTGTTGTTCTTCCTTCATTTCGCCCATGAAAGTGTCTAGCTGTCCTTGCATCCTCAGTTGTACTTCTCTCTGTTGTTCCCGTAATGTTTATTGAAACTGTTCATACCGTCCTTTCTGTTCCTTGTTCTGTGCCTGTAATTATTCTTTGAGGTTTTTGTCCTTCATTCTGTGACTGTAATTGTTCTGTATGTTCTTTCTGTCCTTCATTCTGTGCTTGTAATTGTTCTTTGAGTTCTTTCTCTCCTTCATTCTGTGCTTGTAATTGTACACTTTGTGCTTGTAATAGTTTCATAACTGCAGCCAGTGATCCCTCCTCTTGCCTACCTTGGCCTCTTGGATGTACACCTTTTGCCTCCATGTCAAAGGTTAGACTCACTGCAGCACTTTTCTAATGATCATCTAATGATCCACACTCCTGACACCATTATTACGTTCCCAGTTGCACACTGCAACAGGCTCCAACAGCAGTAGTTCAGTATAGGAAGGACGTTGCCCAATGAGTTGTTCTAATGGTCAGCCTTTCAGTGTGCAAAAACGAAATCAGGTCAGGCGTTGTAAATAAACACTGGCTTCTTAAGTTTTCTGTCTTTATTTTCCAGATAATTACACTTAATGATTGCCAGCTTCAATTCACTGTTTTAACAAGTGCCGGAGCTATACAATCTTCACTAACTGCACTGACACTGAACTAAACTCAGGCTGAACTGAGAACTCCTCTAGTCCTTTTCCCATCCTTACATAGGCTCCCTATGTAATAGAATGATCTACTACATTCTTGGAAAAGCAAGTTACCAACACAGAGACATCCAAAATATCCAGAGTTTTCTTACATTACAAAATACTCTAAATGCTTAGCATACAAACTGAAAGAAAATTACATAATGTAGCAGTCACATAAATAAAAACATTATAGAGAAAGAGAGCATAAAATTTTTGCATAACTTTACAAAATACCTCTGCTCACGAATAGCAGGTTAACTGGCATCTCTCACTCGTTACTGAAAAATACGAGAAATACTAAGAACCTTCCAGTACTTCCTAACTAGCAAATCCCGCTTCTCAACAATTCTGTGATGACATCTCCCAGATTTTGGGAACAGAAAAGACCAGACATACTATACTCATGGGGGACATTAATGCAAATTTGTAAATGAAAAAACGGAGAAGCATGTATGGGAAGATTCGGTGTAGGAGAGAGGAATGACAGAGTTGAAATGGTGGTAAATTTTGCTGAAATGTATAATATCAGAACAATGAACACATTCTTCCACAAAACAGCAGGGAGAAAATGTAGCTGGAGAAGTCCACACTGAGAAACAAAGAATGAATTCGACTTCGTTTTAGCAGATAAGAACTAGAAAGCACTCAGAGAGCTCATACCTCCGTCAATGCTATTGACATTAAAAAGGAGCCGGATCCGTTGAGATATTGTATGGAATACACAGAATCCGGATCCGCCCCAAAATTTAAACAATTATGGCCCACTCGTCCACAAAATTTTATTAAATTCATTGAGACTTATTGAAGATATTGTGAGGGATACATAGGATCCGGATCCACCCTAAAATTCAATAAATTCTCTCTTGGTCCCTGGCCCCCCCCCCCACAGAATTTCATTGAAATTCTTTGAGAATTTTCGGAGATATTGTGCGGGATACTCTGGATTCGGATCCGAATTCGCCCCTAAATGTATTCAGTTTATTCTTGGTCCAAGGCCTCACGTTCAGCAAATTTAATTGAAATTGTTTGAGAACTTTTGTAGATATTGTGTGTACAAACAAACAAACATAGGTGAATACGTAACCTTTTCCAACTTCGTTGGCGGAGGTAATAACACGATCATGAATGTCACAGTTATAAACAAAGTAAATATAGGAAGAGTGCACAGAATGGTGGGTTGCACAGCCAGGTTTAGTTTCAGAAGTGAAAGAAAGATTATTAAAAATAAAAAGATATGACATATCAAAGTAAACGAAAACAAAGCTGCCTTTCAGTTAGAACAGGTTTCAGGCTCTAAGTTATGCTGAGTGTGACACAGAATAGTTGAATGTTTGACTGACAAAAGCGTTATGGGGATCAGCCGCGGTAGCAGGGAAAGCAAATACAACTAGAAAGCACTCAGAGAGCGCATATCTCCGGCAATGCCATTGCAGGATCCGGATTCGGATCTGGATCCTCCCCAAAATGTAATCAATTCTTCTTTGGCCCGTGGCCCACCCTTCCACAAAATTTCATTGAAATTCATTGAGAACTTTCGTAGGTTTCGTGTGTACAAACAAACAGACAAAAATAAGGGAGTACATAACCTCCTCCAACTTCGTTGCCGTAGGTAACAAAGGCCAACAAGTAACCAAAAACGACCCTCGAACTCATGAAAAGAAGAAAGGAGATGAAAGTGAAAACAACAAAAAATGAAATAGAGTGAAATTAAACAAGCTTATCTACGAGAGACAGAGAGAAAAAAAAACGCAAGGGAAACACGAATCAGATCAAAGTAGCTATCAGAGAAGTAAAAAGTCTGAAACAGGTCCAAAGTAAATGGCACTAGGAAACAAGCAAATTATATCGGCGAGAGAAAAAAATGGAGAGAGAAAAAAAGGGAGAGAGAAATTGATGAAGAGAGTGAAGAATTTTACGAAGAACTGTATGCATCCAGCACAATATTACCGACAGGTAAAACAGTTGACACAGTGAAATACCGGAGATAACACAGCCTGAAGTAAATTTCTCTCTTTAAAAGTATGACAATAGGAAATACCACAGGAGAAGGTGGAATACTAGCAGATTCACCGTTAGAGATAGGAGCAGAAGTTCAAAACCGACTAGCCCACTTATTTACTCAATGTATAGATAAGAAAATTCCCAAAGAATGGTGTAATGCAATAGTTATTTCGCTTTACAAGAAAGGCGGCCCAAAAGATCCTAGTAACTATCGACCTATTAGCTTATATCAGATACAGTATTTTCACACTCGTCACTAAAGTCCATACGAAGAGAATAACAATAAATCTGGAAGATAACCAACCTCGTGAGCATACAGGATTCCGAAGCGGGTATTTAACTATTGATCATCTACACACAATGAATAAGCTAATTGAGAAAAGTACAGGATATAATAGACCACTGTGCTTAGGCTTTGTCGATTACGAAAAGGCTCTCGAGTAGGTGGAGCACATAGCAATTATAAATTCACTGTAAGAACAAGGAATGAATGAGAACATAGTAAAACTGCTCGAACACATAAACAGAGAGGGAACTGCTACAGTTAAATTACATAAAGACTCGGAAAAAATTAAGATTGAGAAGAGCATGCATCAGGGAGATAGAACTTCGCCGAATTTATTTACAGCATGCCTAGATAGTATTTCCGGAAAGTTAGAATGCGAGAACAAAGGAGTAAACATGGATGGGGAATACCTAAACCACTCAACATTTGCAGATAACATTGTCCTAATCTCACAAACATCAGAGACACTGCAAGAAATTTTAAATGTCTTTAATGGAGATAGTCTCAAAGTAGGGTTAAGGATGAACCGGGGTAAAACTAATGTTTAATCCAAGTACACCAAATAGAATTATCAAAATAAATTAAGAATTCCTTGAAGAAGTTGAGGAGTACAATTACTTGGGACAAATACTAAAACTAACGAAAGAATATGATACCGAAAAAAAATAAAGATACATTACAATAAGATGGAAAGCTTTCGGTAAACAAAGAGACCTTATGAAAAGTAGCTTGCTATTATGTATGGAACGTAAAGTATATAACGAATGTACAATCCCACCTATGACGTACGGTTGTGAGACCTGGACACTGACAGAAACAATGGAAAACAAATTAATCTGTTCTCAAAGAGCAATGGAAAGGGCAATGTTGGGAATATCTTTGAGAAACAGGAAGATATCAAATTGGATGAAAGAGAGCAGATTAAAATCAAGGACATTATAGAAGTTATAAAAGGGCAGAAATGAAGGCAAGCAGGTCATGTAGCAAGAATAAGGAATAACCGATGGAGCAAGAAACTGACTGACTGAACTCCAAGAGATTACTAGCGTTGCAGAAAAAGGCCAGACAGGATGTAGGGAGATGAGATAGAGGAGTTTGCAGGCATAACCAGACAGAGATTGGCTCAGTCAAGGAATTCGTGGAGAAATATGGGGAGGCCTTTATTCAGCAGTGAACTTGCAATGGCTGATGATATATATATATATATATATATATATATATATATATATATATATATATATATATATATATATATATATATATATATATATATATATATATATATATATAAGTTATAAAAGGGCAGAAATGAAGGCAAGCAGGTCATGTAGCAAGAATAAGGAATAACCGATGGAGCAAGAAACTGACTGACATTATATATATAATCATCTGCCGTTTGAGTGTCCACTGCAGGACCAGCCTATCCCAACCGAAGTGAGGACGATACAGCCTATGTATCTCCACCAAGTGTGCTGTAATCTCTACCAAGTGGCTTAGGCTGTCTGGTAAGAGACTGTATGCCGGGTGAGAGGTGCTTGTAAGTGTGACTGTAATGTTGGAGTGACTTTGGCTGTGTGTGTAGTTTGTGAACCAAGTGTAATCAGCCCATGCAAGCCGACTGAGTACAAGCATACTTTATAGTATGCGACACAGCACCCCTTGTGTCCTCCAAAGCAGTACATGGCCGGGAGAACATTCCCAAAGTTTCTTACCCTGGCGGGGCGCGAACCCTGGTTCTCCTATGTACGAAAACGCACAGTTTACCACTGTACCATATATATATATATATATATATATATATATATATATATATATATATATATATATATATATATATATATATATATATATATATATATATATATATATATATATATCTGGGTTAAACAGTGGGGTACAGACTCCCTGGACTCCCCACAATCCGCAGGGGAAGGACGTACGAGTACAGCCTTAGGAGTGTTTTATGCCGTCGCTGAGTTACGGGAAATAAGCTGCAAAAGGATGAAAATCTCTACCAGTTTAAAGTAAACGACTACGGTGGTAGGCTGAGTAAAGTTAATAATGCGTCAATATAGTCAAATGATTAAAGACGAGAGACTTGAAATGGCGGGGGAGATGGAGTGGTGAAAAGTGGTAAGAAAGGGAGGCTTGGAGAGGTTTTTGTGGCGGCCACTCTGGAAGAATGATGAGATTAGGCGCTGGGCAGCAGAAGATAGTGAACAGAGGAGCTTAATCCATCCTTCAACGTCTAGATGAAAGTGGAAAAAAAGGTTCACACTCATTTTATTAAAACTTGAATATTCATGAACGATATCACAAACGACGTGGAGTGGTATCATTTTTTATCACATGTGTCTGTCTGTATGTATATATTTTCAGTCAGGGTGCAAAGGCAAAAAAAAAAGAAGAAGAAGAAGTCTTTACATAGAATTTGCTTTTGCTGGTGGGTAGCTATTAATTTCATGGGGTGGATTCCAAAATATTGTTGGGGTGTAGCCCATATCATTTCCGATGTAGAGGTTCGGTGCCTCCATACTCTCAGCCAGCTAAATAACATTTGTCAAACTAGGATGTATCTATCATATTTGTGTGGGAAAAATAAACACGATAGCCAGTAAAAGATGTAAAATACCGTATAATATCCTCATTCTGAAGAAGCACAGCAAAACCGTGCAGCCCCGCTCCACAGGAGGACACCACGAAGCCTACAGGCTCACAGCATATGAAAAATGACATATGTAACCCTCATATGACTTCCATAACAACAGCAGTCATCCCTAAAACCATTTTCTGTAACGTTCCTCAAAACTAGGCAGCACATAATAACATCATCATCATCTTCATCCGCCTTGCCGACTCTGTGCAGTGTGTATAACGAAGGGTGTTACCCGAGCAACACCGGCAGTAAGCCAGTACCCCTGGATTTGTCCACGATCTCACTAAAGTGAAAAGAAATCTTGCCCGACCGGCCAGTATTCCTTGTCTCGCGACAATTCTGACTGAAATATGAAAATGTTTGTAACAATAGCTGAATCTAACTTGGAGCCACAGTGACAGAGCCAGTGGTTATCGTTTTGTGTCCCGAACCACCTGTACTATGAGTCTGGTGTTTGAAACCCAAACCGTAGTGCAGGTACTTAAAATGGGTGCTGGTTAGTATACAGTATAGTATATGTCTTCATGAAGGGAAGTTTATTTTCACTTTCTAGCTTCATACCGGTCATATATATATATATATATATATATATATATATATATATATATATATATATATATATATATATATATATATACACATTTTAGCTTCATACCTCTTATATATATATATATATATATATATATATATATATATATATATATATATATATATATATATATTTACACTTTTTAGCTTCATACCTCTTATATATATATATATATATATATATATATATATATATATATATATATATATATATATATATATATATATATATATATATATATAACCTACAGTAGGCTGGTTCCCCTAAAGAAAGGAGATAGCCGAGACAGGACGACACATTCCCAATTTACTCTTACACACACACACACACACACACACACACACACACACACACACACATTCATTCGCATCTTAGCCCCAAGGTGAGAAGGGACAGATCCTCACTGCACCACACAGCACGAGGGTCAACTGCGCAGTGACATCAGCGACATCCGCAGCAGGGCCCAAGAGCAGAGCTGGTTTACCCCTTCCACGTCATAATGGACCCATCCTCTTACCCACACCTGACATGATCAGTTGATCAGACCAAATACGGGAGAATATCCCCTCCGGGCTGCATCACCATCCATTCATTGACAATTTCTTTCCAAACATTCCTATCACGCACAGCCACTCTTCCATGCTCAACAGAAATCCCTCTCGCATCCAACACTCTCTTCACACTGCCCATATCCTATTAGTGGTCTTCCTCTCAGCCTTACAGCTCTCACATCGGATCCAATTGTCTTTTTCATCTATCATTCATCCATTCTCTCCATATGCCCAAACCATCGCAACACCCTCTGCTCAACTCGATCATCTATCTCCTGCAAAACTCAAGTCCTCCTTAGCACATCATCATTCCTCGCTCAATCCATATGTATCACTCAACACATACTCCTCAGACACCTCATTCCTGTTACATTCACTCTTATCCTCTCTACTACACCCGTATTCCATGTTTCAGCCCCATATAACTCAGTCGGTACCACTACACCATCATATAGCCTTGTCTTTAAGTCCATTCTAAGCAAACGACATCTAAACACTTTTTTCATTCCTCCCAGCACCTTTCCTTCTTCATTTTTTCTAAATTTCACTTCTTCATCTATTCTTCTATCCACAGCAACATGTGACCCTAAATACTGTACTTAAAACATTCTACCTCCTCAAGCAACTCACCATTCAAAACTATATTCATCCTCCTACCATCCACCAACCTCGTACACTTCATTACTTTACTCTTATTCTCATTTACTCTTGATTTCCTCCTTTCACACATCCTTCCAAACTCCTCTTCCAACTGTCTCAGACTCTCCTCTGAATCAGCCACCCGTGCAATATCATCTGCAAACAACAGCTGATTCAGATTCCACTCTCTGCTTTCACCAGACTCAAACCTCCCACTAACACTCTTGATTCACCTCCCTTACAACACCATCCATATAAATGTTAAACAACCAAGGAGACATCACCCATCCCTGCCACAGCCCCTCTTTCTTGGAAAACCAATCACTCACAGCATTTCCCACTCTTACACACCCTCTACTATTTACATAAAAACTTTTCTCTCCTTTTAGCAACCTATCATCATGTCCATACAATCTCAAAACAGTCCACAAAGCCTCCCTATCAATTCTATGATACGCTTTCTCTAAATCCATGAACGCCCAAAACACATCCTTGCCTTTTGCTAAATACTTTTCACACACCTGTCTCACACCAAACACCTGATCCATGCTTCCCCTCTCTCTCCTAAAGCCACACTGCTCATTACCAATCACTTCCTCTGTACCCTCTCTAATTCTCTTAATAACACTCTCCCATACACCTTACCTACAGCACTCAACAGACTTATACCCCTAAAGCTGGTATATTCATACTTATCACCCTTGCCTTCATAAAATGGAACCATACAAGCACTAGCCCAGTCAACTGGCACCATACCTCTCACAAAACATGCATTCAACAGTCTTACCACTCAACAATAGTTGCTCCACCACCTTTCAGGCATTCCACAGCACACTCATCCATACATTCAGCTTTCCCTGCTTTCATCTTCTTTATTGCCTCCTGTACTTCCTCCATCGTTATCAAAGAATCATTGAACTCTCCCAACACATTTGTTCCTTGCACCCTTCCATCCGCCACAATCTCAGCCTCCCTCTCCTTCTCTACATTTAACAATCTTTCAAGGTACTCTTCCTTATTGCATCCATCTCAGTTAACATCCTTCCACCCTCTGCTTTTACTCACTCTTCCTTCTCAGACTCTCCCTTTGCACCCTTTTCACCTCCTTCCAAAACATTTTCATATTCTATTGAAAATTCTCAGTCAACTTCCTACCCCACCTCTCATCTGCTACCACTTTAGCATCACGCACAGTCCCTCTCGTCCTATTCCTATTTCCTAATACCTCTCATGTGACACCTTTTCCTTCCTCTGCAGCCACACTTCATATGCACGTCACTTCTTTGCCACAGCCATACTTACTTCCCCACGCCACCATTCACGTCCCTTTCTTACACCACCACCCGCTCGTGTCATACCACACACCTCTTCCACATGCCTCACCACAACACTCTTAAACTGTCGTTCCTCCTCCACACTGCCATATTCCTGATCTTTCACTGCATTCCACTCATCTTTAAACTTCTGATACTCTATCATTTTCTTTTTTTTTATCCAACTCACTCACTTTCAAAACCTCCCTGCCACACCTAACCCTCCTAGCTCTCACCTATCTCTTACCTACTCTCAACTTACCCTCTGTCAGACATACCTCCACCCTCCCCTCTCAAAACTCTCACATCCAACAGTCTTCCTATTACATTCCTGGACATTACCACATAGTCCATCAAAGCTCTGTCAACAACCCTTCCACCCTCCTGTTTCACTCATGTATACTGTACTTATATCTTTCTTCTCAAACAAGGTATTTCCAATCACCATCTCTCAACACACGTCCCTATCATTCGTTCCCCATTCTCTTTTCTTCCAGGCACATCATGCATACCAACTACACCTTCAGCTGCTACATTTCCCACTCCAGCATTCAGATCTCCCATTATTACCACATTCACATTCACTCCAAAACTCTGCAGACACTCATCAACATCATCCCAGAAAGACTCCGTCCCTTTTAGTCGCCTTTTACGACACACAGGGAATATGGTGGCAGAATTCTTCCTAACACAACCTGGCCGCAGAGTGGTATAGTAGGACTCGCGTACGTTTGCGGCTGTGGTGTGGCCCGCACCTGTGTACAGTGTTGCCACGTTTTCTATACCGTTATCTCTCTCTCTCTCTCTCTCTCTCTCTCTCTCTCTCTCTCTCTCTCTCTCTCTCCTGGCGGGAAATGTGAGCCACCCTGAGTACTTTTGATTCTTTTATAAGTTATTTATAATTGTGCTTTCATTTGTTAATTTGGTTTTGTTATATTTAGTGATGCCGACAATGCATTCAATGCATGCCCCTCTCCTGCCTCTCTCTCTCTCTCTCTCTCTCTCTCTCTCTCTCTCTCTCTCTCTCTC
The DNA here is from genome assembly GCF_032717465.1 of Coenobita brevimanus. Classification (NCBI taxonomy): domain Eukaryota; kingdom Metazoa; phylum Arthropoda; class Malacostraca; order Decapoda; family Coenobitidae; genus Coenobita; species Coenobita brevimanus. Next base: position 16,357,694 of record NC_137000.1, on the reverse strand, counting down.
TCACCGACTGGGTGTGGAAATGTTGCCGCTCGCGAGTGAATAATGTTTTTTTTTTTTTTTTTTTACTTCGGTATTGCCATATGCCTACTATTTTGTCCTAGATATTAGCTTATGATTATAAATGTGATTATTCCTCGCCCTTAAAATTATGGTAAAAGCCAGTAAATGTGAGCATTTTTCCCTAGCAACACCTGTACAAGCTATGCTTGGGTCTACGGAGGGTTACGTACTTTATCTTAGGCCAGACTGTGTGTGTAAGTGTTGCCACTCACAAGAATTACATGAATTATGTCTTTTACTTTGGATATTGGCATATTTCTTCTTTTTTCAGGCTCATTATCTTATATCCATAACTGTGATATTATTACCCACCCTAAAACTACGCTAAAAACCATTAAAAGTGACTACAATTTCTTTTAGCAACACTGTACAATATGTATGCCATATTTCTGTGTTACTGTATAAATATTTTATGCATAATAAGATTACTGTTGATTCATCCATCAAAATACACAAGTGTAAGTTTTATTCATCTGAATTTATCGAATTTGTGATGCCTTGTACATAAATAGCTTCCATTTCACATCGCAAGTTGGGGAAACGTGGCACCATTGTACACAGGTGCGGGCCACACCAAAGCCGCAAACGTACGCGAGTCCTACTATAGTACCACCCTATAGTGCAGCCAGATTGTGTCCCCTCCCCGCCACAGGGTGTGGGGAAACACAATATATATTGGTGGTAGGTGGGGACGCCCATCATCCACCCACTTAGTGTAGTGGTACTCGGTTTTTAGGGTAGCTGTACATTGAGTGTCATGCCAGATGATATCCTGTAAACCAGGAAATCATTGACAACACTGGGTGGTAACCTTATAACCAGCCAACACGTGTTCGCTACGTGATAACAAGTGGGTTGGCAGAGGGTTAGTGCCCCTCCCCGGAAAACAACTACTTAAAAATATGAACAAGAAGCCTCGGACCAGGACTGACCAACAGGTGACGACTAAGGACCGAACAAAGGACAAGGTACGGATTGCAACATGAGGGTGCAAATGATGAGGTGAAAGAGAGAGACATTGTCCAGGTGCTTGAGGATGCAAAAGTGGATGTATGTGGATTAACTGAAACTAAATGAAGAAGTGAAAGTGTGAGAGAATGGGAGTATGGATGGGGTATATGCGCGAGAGTGGGTGGGAATGAGAGGGCAAAAGAAGGAGTGTGTATTGTTGAGTGCAAGAGATGGAAGGAGAATATAAGAGTATGGATCAGTTGGCTCAAGGATTGTATGGGTAAGATTGAAAGTTGGACTACTAATGTGGGCGATTGTGTGTGTATGGGCAAATGCAAGATCGTGCAACCAAACGGAAAGAAGAGTTCTGCAGAAATGTGGAAGCACACATAGAAAAGTTTGAAAGGAATGAGAGTGTTTTTGATTGAAGATATGAATAGAAAAGCAGGGAATGTGAAGGTGGATGGAGTAGTTGGTGAGTGGGGTGTGCCTGCAGAAGTGGATGAGAACGGCAGTTCCCTAGTGGACATTTGTGCCGGGAGGGAGTTGGTGATATCCAGTACCCTCTTCAGACATAAAATGATCCACAGGTATATATGGCGAGTGATGAGAAGGGTGGGTGGTGAACTGAATGAACGGAAGGCAATAATTAAGTGTGTGTGGATGATAGAATGAGAAAGTATGTAATGGATCCAAGAGCATATAAAGGTTGGGGGAGTGGACTTTCTGATCACCACTTGGTTGTGGTGAAAGACAAGGTCCAAATGAAATGGAGGAATAGAAGAAGGAAGGGACAGGAAGAAGCAGTTCATACAAGGAGGGTAGAAAGATTACAAAACGATGGAAAAAAGACAGAATATAAGAAAGAAGTAGAGGAGTGATTGGGCAAATATGATTTGGGGCAGATGGAGGACATGGAAGGTGCGTGCAACATATTCACAGATATGTGCAGCATGTGTGGTGGTGTTTGGGGTGAAAAGAAGACGAAAGGGGATGCAAGGAACAGCACTGTGGGATGAAGAGGTGAGACAGGTTGTGGCGTAAAAGAAGAAAGCATAGTGAGTGGATGAAAAACAGGGGTGTGGAAGAAGTTGAGAGATGGAAGAGAGGACGAGAAGTGAAAAGATCAGTAAGAGAGAGTATGAAGAGAGTGGATGAGGAATTTGGAAGGAATTCAAGTGCAAAGTGGAAGGAATGTAAGAAAATGTTCTGGAAAGACGTAAAGAGAGATAGACAGTGTGTTAAAGATGTTAGTCGAGGACTGAAATACAAAAATGGTAGATTACCGGTGGAGAAGGGAGAAAAACTGAGCAGATGGAGAGAACACTTCAAGGAACTGTTGAACATAGAGAATGAAAGTTATGCGAGTATGAGTGGCTGGGGAATGGCTGGGAGAGGGAGGGATGAGAGAAGAGAGGGAGAAATCAGTAAGATGGAAGTTGTGGAAGCAATGAAGAAAGTCAAAGTGGAGAAAACCCCAGGAATTGATGGAATCTGTGGTGAAATGCTGAAACATGGGGGAGAGATAGAACTAGAATGGATGCGGAATATGTGCAGAATGGCCTGGGAGGAAGGTAAAGTCACGGAAGATTGGAAGGCAGGTATAATTATTCCCCTGTACGAAGGAAAAAGGGAAAAAAGAAGTGTGTGGTAATCATAGGGACATTTCTCATCTGAGTGTAATAAGAAAAGTATGTGGTAGGATACTTATTGACAGAGTTAGGGAAATAACAGAGGAATTAGTTGGAGAAGAACAGGGAGGTTTTAGGAAGGGAAGAGGTCGTGTAGATCAGATATTCATTCTTAAGTCTTTAGTGGAAAAGTTTCTAGAGAAGGGAAAAAAGTTGTATGCGACCTTCATGGATTTGGAGGAAGCATATGACAGGGTGGATAGACAAGGATTGTGGAAAGTATTAAGAATATACGGAGTAAATAGGAAGTTTTTGAATGCCGTGAAGAGTATGTACGAGGGTGCTAAGGCTGCAGTGCGTGTGGGCAGTGAACTGAGTGAATTTTTCTATTTGAAGGTTGGATTGAAACAGGGATGTGTCATGTCTCTATGGTCGTTCAATCTGTATGTGGATAGGGATATAAAAGAGATACAAGGTAGGGCAGTGGATGTTAGAGCGGCCCTAATGAGAGAGGGCAGCGTTTGAAAACTCCCTGTACTGTTGTTTACAGATGATACTGTGTTGTTAAGTGAAGACAAAGGGAAGCTGCAAGGCTTGGTGGATGAGTTTGGGAGAGTATGTAAGAAACGGAATCTAAAGGTGAATGTAGGGAAGAGTAAAGTTATGGTCTTCGAGAGAAATAAGTCACTGAATGTAAGTAAGGCTGAATGAGAAGGAAATGGAAAATGTGAGTGCGTTTAAGGACTTGGTTAGTGTGATGAGTAAGGATGAAAGTTTAGAGGGTGAAGTGCTTGAATGGGTACAACAAAGAAGAATGGTTGCTGGTTCTTTGAAAACAGTGATAAGAAACAGGGAAATGAGCATGGAAGTGAAAAAGTTACTACATGACAGAACTGTGATACCAACTCTAATGTATGGAAGTGAAGCTTGGACCTTGTTGAAGGGAAACAAGTCAAGAATGAGAGCAGTGGAAATGAATTATTTGAGAGGTGCATGTGGAGTCACATGGAGAGACAGACTGACAAATAAGGAAGTGAAGGAGGGTTGTGATGTGGATGTGGATGTGATAGGAAGCGTTAGGAGAAACACACTGAGGTGGTTTGGCCACGTGGAGAGCATGGAGAGCGCGAGACTTACGAGGAGAGTGTATGTGGGTAAGGTGGAGAGGGGGGAGTGGGAGGGGGAGGCCAAGGATGAGATGAGGAGGCTGTGAGCTGGGAGCAGGACAGTGAAATGGTGGGGGACAGGGAGACATGGAGGCGATTTGTTTGTGGCCACCCCTTACGAGATTAAGGCGTCTGGCAATAGATAGATAGATATACTGTGACTCACACAAATATAGTTAATAAAACATTTCTACCTTGGCATGCATTTACTTTCTCTACAAAGACCTCTTTCTAATTCGTATTTGCCCATCAAGAGGAAGGGTTATTTCTGGCTATCACTTTCTTCCGTTGAGAAGGTCCATCCCTGCAGTGAACCTCACACAGACTGATAAAATCGGAGGTACAACCCGGCCTTACCTAACATGTTGGTTTATTTTATGTTAGGTGCTGAACTACTTATATATTTCGGTAAAGAACATTTTTTCAGACATGAGATTGCCGGTTTTACTTAAAGCATAACACGGACATTCTTCTTCTGTCAGCATCCCTACTTCGATCTATATCTATGCCAGTGAAGTGTGGTGATACCTTGATGGGCACATAGTTTAAAGATGAAAATGAAACTTCAGTAGGAACTAAGAGAGAGAGAGAGAGAGAGAGGCGGGGGGTATTTATCTTCAGGAGCCTGAGTGGCAGAAAACATCTGCCTCCAGGCTCTTTTGTCACCTATTGATTCATACAGAAATATCATTGTGGCAGATTATAAGCCTAGAGTTCGGTCGAGTGGCCCTGCTATTTGTCAGTTTTCTCAGAGTTGCTGACTGAGCTAACTTGAAGGACGTTTCATTTTCCCTCTAGGCAGCACCGCCGCCCATGTTGTGTCCACCGGCTCTATTTTTGTTCCAACTTAACGCAGACGCATGTGCCGCCACCAGTGTCCCTCACGGCCATGGGTCTGCTTAGGAATTAGGATAATTCGTTCAACCCCTTAGCGACAGAAGGCCACCTTTTGCCTGAAAATAATTTTCTGGCCCTAGGAAGAACATAAATGAAAGAAATCGTTGCACTGAAAGTGTTGATAAGACATGTTTACTACGAGAGGCCCCTCAAAAGCCAAAAAAAAAAAAAATGGTGGCAGCAGGAATCAAATACTGCTTGGTCCATAAATAGCGCTATGGACCAATGAATGGCACATTTACCCTCCCCCTGACAAAGTCAGAGGGGGGTGTTGTTATCTATCTATCTATCTATCTATCTATTGCCAGACGCCTTAATCCCGTAAGGGGTGGCCACAAACAAATCGCCTCCATGTCGCCGTCCCCCGCCAATTCACTGCCCTGCTCCCAGCTCACACACCCCCTCTCTCATATACCTCTCCACTCCATCCCTCCATGTCATCCTTGGCCTCCTTCTCGCTCTTCCCCCCCCTCCACCTCACTCATATAAACTTTCCTCGTCAGTCTCGCGCTCTCCATGCTCTCCACATGGCCAAACCACCTCAGTGTGTTTCTCCTAACGCTTCCTATCACATCCACATCCACACCACAACCCTCCTTCACTTCCTCATTTGTCAGTCTGTCTCTCCATGTGACTCCACATGCATCTCTAAAATAATTCATTTCCACTGCACCCACTCTTGACTTCTGTCCCTCCAACAAGGTCCAAGTTTCACTCCCATACGTTAGAGTTGGTATCACAATACTGTCATGTAGTAACTTTCACATCCATGCTCACTTCCCTGTTTCTTATCATTGCTTTCAAGGAACCAGCAACCTTTCTTCCTTGCTGTACCCTTTCAAGCACTTCACCCTCCAAACTTCCATCCTTACTCATCACACTACCCAAGTATTTAAATGCACTCACATTTTCCATTTCCTTCTCATCCAGGCTCACTGTACATTCACTAATTTCACCTCTCTCGAAGACCATAACTTTACTGTTCCCTACATTCACCTTTAGATTCCTTTTTCTTGCATACTCTCTCAAACTCATCCACCAAGCCTCGCAGCTCCCCTCTGTCTTCACTCATCTGTAAACAACAGTACAGGGAGTTTCCAAACACTGCCCTCTCTCATTAGGGCTGCTCCAACATCCACTGCCCTATCTTGTATCTCATTTATAACCCCATCCATATACAGATTGAAAAACCGTGGAGACATGACACATCCCTGTTTCAATCCAACCTTCAAATAGTTCGCTATCGAACGCACTGCAGCCTTAGCACCCTCATACATTCTCTTCACAGCATTCAACAACTTCCCATCTACTCCACATATTCTTAATACTTTCCACAATCCTCGTCTATCCACCCTGTTATATGCTTTCTCCAAATCCATTAAAAGGCCGTGTCACGGGGTTTTAAAATAAAAGCAAATATTAAGTGATAAATGTTAAATAATACTGACGAGCAGGGACAATGATTGTCTTGCTAAATCAAGCAACGATTACTTTACGTTGGCTTGCTTCGCACGATTCTCTAAGAACGAGAATTTATAAACTTTCTCAACAGTACACAGCAGAGACTATTTACTCAATTGCTGTTTATTGGTACTGTTAGCCTCTGGAGAAAGTTACTTCACCCCTGACAATAAATAACTACTATTAACGATATCAGGTTCTTGCTGATGCTTAACTCCTAGGAGGCACAATGGATTTTAAGCTTAATACACAAGACTGGCCTAAGTACCAGTTATGAATAGCAAAAGTTTATGCAAGCTAGGAGCTATATGGGAAATAAGCTTAATTATGGAGAAATGAAACAAGAGTTTACATTACATTAAGCTCAAGAAAGGGAATTGTTAAATTTATTGATTACAAAATAAATTTAACGTTACATTTCAAAATCAAATTAATGAGATCGCACTCACTCACTCACTCAAAAGCTAAATTCTTACGCCTAGGAAAAACACCTTAACTAAGCTCTTAAGTCTAGGAAAACGAAAAGAAATACTGGTCAATGAATGTGGTGTATCATCCAAAGAAGGGTGGGAGTCTGGAGAACTGTAGTCTAGTGGAGTCTGGGTTGACCTCTCACACTGCTGGAGCACAGTACCTCTCTCCCTCACAACAAACACTGGACTGATCAACTCGTGGGAAAGAAAGAAGGCTATCGCCGCATTTTTTAACAGCTAAGTGAGCGAAACGCGCCCAAAACAAATCGCTCAGCGGAAGCGCTAATGTCTCACACAAAGACGATCACGTATGACAATGAAAAATTGATTTGACAAAGCTTCCGTCCGAATGAGAGGTTAACTGAACGATAAACTGGGATTCCACTTGAGTTCGCGGTTTCCCACAAAAGCCAATGTCACTAGCCGACTCGTGACAGGCCGCATACAACATCTTTCACTTCTCTAAAAACTTTTCCACTAAAGATCTAAGAATGAATATCTGATCTACACAACCTCTTCCCTTCCTAAAATCTCCCTGTTCTTCTCCAACTAATTCCTCTGTTATTTCCCTAACTCTGTCAATAAGTATCCTACCATATACTTTTCCTATTACACTGAGAAGACAAATGACCCTATGATTACTACATATTTCTTTTTCCCCTTTTCCTTTGTGCGGGGGAATAATTATACCTGACTTCCAATCATCCGGGACTCTACCTTCTTCCCTGGCTAATCTGCACATCTTCCACATCCATTCTACTACTATCTCTTCCCCATGTTTCAGCATTTCACCACACATTCCATCAATTCCTGGAGCTTTCCCCATTTTACCTTTCTTCATCGCTTCCACAACTTCCATCCTACTGATTTCTTCCTCTCTTTTCACTTCTGTCTGTCTCCCAACCATTCCCCAGCCACTTATACTTACATTACTTTCATTTTCTATGTTCAACAGTTCGTTACAGTGTTCTCTCCATCTACTTTTTCTCCCTGCTCCACCAGTAATCTACCATTTTTATCTTCACTCTCCAACTAACTTTGGCACCCTGTCTATCCCTCTTTACCTCTTTCCAGAACATTTTCTTACATTCCCTCCACTTTGCACTCAAATTCCTTCCAAATTTCTCATCCACTTTCTTCTTACTCTCACTTACTAATATTTTCACCTCTCTCGTCCTTTCTGCACATAACTCTCTCTTCCATCTCTCAACTTCTTCCACGTCCCTGTTTCTCATCCTCTCATTATATGCTTTCTTCTTTTGTGCTCCTGCCTGTCTCACCTCTTCATTCCACCATGCTGTTCCTTGCACCCCCTTTCGTCTTCTCTTTACCCCACACACCACCTCACATGCTGCACAGATTTCTTCTGAGAATATCTTGCACACATCTTCCACATCCCCCATCTGCTCCGATTCATATTTCCCCAGTCGCTCCTCCACTTTTCGCTTATATTCTGCCCTTTTTTCATCCTCTTGTAATCTTTCCACGCTCCTTGTATGAGCTACTTCCTCCTGTCCTTCCCTTTTTCTATTTCTCCATTTCGTTTGGACACTGATTCTGACCACCACTTCGTGGTGATCAGAGAGTCCACTCCCCCAACCTCTATATATTATTGCATCCATTATAAACCTTCTCATCATGTCATCCACACATACACGATCAATCATTGCCTTCCTGTCATTCAGTTCACCATCCACCCTTCACATCACTCGCCACGTATACTTGTGGATCATTTTGTGCCTGAAGAGGGTACTGGATATCACCAACCCCCTCCCAGCACAAATGACCACTAAAGCACTGCCATTCTCATCCATCTCTGCAGGCACACCCCACTCACCAACTACTCCATCCACCTTCACATTCCCTACTTTTCCATTCATATCTCCATTCAAAAACACTCTCTCATTCCTTTCAAACTTTTTCATGCATACTTCCACATTTGTCCAGAACTCTTCTCTCACTCTGCTTGCACGATCTTGCATTGGCGCATACAAGCACACAATCACCCACATTTGTAGTCCAACTTTCAATCTTACCCATACAATCCTTGAGCCAACTGATCCATACTCTCTTACAGTCTCCTTCCATCTGTTACTCACAACAATACACATTCCTTCTTTTGCTCTCTCATTCTCACCTACTCCCTCGCATAATCCCCATCCATACTCCCATTCTCTCACACTCTCACCTCTCCATTTGGTTTCAGTTAATCCATATACGTCCACTTTCGCTCCCTTAAGCACCTGGACAATCTCTCTCTCTCTTTCGCCTCATCAGTCGCATCCCCTACATTCCATGTAGATATCCATACCATGTCCTTTGTTCGGTCCTTGGCCAACACCAATTGGTCAGTCCTGGGCCGAGGCTTCTTGTTCATAATTTTAGTTAGTTGTTTTCCTGGGATGGGCACTAACCCTCCGCCAACCCACATGTTGTCACGTAGCGAACACGTGTTGGTTGGTTATGAGGTTACCACCCAGCATATTAAATGCTTTCTTGGTTTACGGGAAAACCTTTGGCTTACCACTCAATGTAGAGTTACCCTGAAAAAAAAAGTAACACTACACTAAGAAGGTGGAGGATGAGCACCCCCACCTACCAGTTCACTATATGACATAATTATTTGAATTTTCATGGCTCTATAGCTGTGTTGTTATCACCGCGATCAAAAGCTGTCCGTCCGTAGAGTTGGGCAGCAGGGCTGCTGACCAGGCGTAGAGATTTCATTTCTGTGTCAGAACACAGAAAATAATCGCTATAGAGCCATGAAAATTCAAACAGTGATGTTTCTTATAGTGAACTGGTGCCTTTTGATAGGTAGAATGCTATCTTTTTTTTTTTTCTTTTTTTTTTTTTTAATATGGAAAAGGTAAGAAAAATCATTTTTCCAGAGATTTCAATGCAACCTGCGCAAGTAATTTGAAGGGCCCAGGTCATATGTCCTCAAGGCATTCTCCTTACCCCCACCTTTAAAAGAAATGATTTGGGGGGGGGTGAGGGCCGTTATGTGCTTCGTTAGGTGTGCAGGGAGGTGGGGGGTATGTGCTTGGTCGGATGGACGGTGGCAACAGCGTTGCATTGCCTATGCTTTCTTACTTTTTTTCCTGGTACATCCGATTACAACAACTTAGTTGTTATTCATTTCTCATCATTCACTCGGAAGAAAGATCCTTAATTCTTTGCTAAGTCTGCTCATTAACAAAAAATAACTTCGGTAATAAGAGAAATAAAGACTAATATGACATTAACACCCCCAGACGATAAAAAGAGTTTGCCAAAGTCAGTTCAAGAACGAAAGAAAATTGAGACGTCAAGGTTTCTGTGTGGCAGAACTGAACCCTGAGGAACTTTACGCAGTGACACCTGAAAAAAATAAAAAAAAGTTAAAAACAAGTGATGATTAATAGTTTTTTTTTTTTCTTTAGGATCGCAAACATTTGGCTGCTTCATGAATTGGCCAAGCAATGATCTGACGCAAAAAGCAGACAGCATGAAGTGTGAAAAGGGTTATGAGGAGAAGAAGCTGAGTAAATGGTGCAGGTTAGACACTGATAACGCTAACTGAGCCGTTCCCGCAACACAGGAGAAATCACCTGGAGGAGTATTACATATCTCCCACCCTCAATACAAGATGTCATCTTAGTGAAGGGCCAAACTAACTTCACCCGACTTCTTTCCCAGCTCTGTTTTCAGGGAAGTGGATGTAAATTGAGTACTATAGTTCGTAATCTAGGGATGACTGGAATTCAGAGAAAAATTGAGTGTCTGCTGTAACGACCGTGCAGTCGATAGGGGTCAGATGAAGGACTGTAGCTCCTGTATTGACGACTGAGAAGTTTTTCTGCCAAGGATGGTACGTGTCATGAATAGTCTTTTGCTGAGGACAAGTTCAGCAATCAGTTATGATATATTGTGACTGATTCTATGCAGTCACACAAATAGCGGTCCGTTCTGAAAGTGTTTGATACTGAAAACTCTTTACCACCATTAAACAGACCTGGTGGTTTCTTTTACATTATTTGGCCCTTGTGAGAAAGCACAACTTCTTGTTACGCTTTAGAGAGTAAGTAGAATGACGTGGAGGTTGCACTACCTCATGCTTGTTTTTCTAAACCCGGGTTCCCATCCTTTGCATTTATATCCATAAAATTACAACATTTCTGAATAATATGGATTCCTTTAATGGGACTGAACCTCATGTTTTTTAAATCTATTTATGATGGAATTGACAAACAGAATCTAAACTCACTGTTAGTCTGGAATTTTAATTCGTCGTGGCATTTTCACAGCATACTAGCGTACTACTAACATGGCTCCTATTCCAAAGGGATCAACCGCCACTGATTTACCAGGGGAATATAGACGTATCTCCATTACTCCGGTTTTATATAAGGTTTTTGAGCGCTAGCTCTCCAAACGACAGTCAGCTTTTTACTATGAAATATAATTTAATGCCACCAAGCCAGTTGGATTTAGGAAAGGCTTAGGTACTTGTGGTACTCTTCTGGTTCTCACTAATAATGTCCAGGCATCATTGCCTGATGGACACGAGTCGAGACTAATGTCTCTTGACTTGATTTTTGCATTTGAATTATGCAGTCATAATGCACTGTTGTGAACTGGGTTCATTTGGGATTAGTGTTTGTGTTTTAACTTTTATTTCACATTCTTAAATACTAGACAGCAGTGTGATGGTTGATGCTAGTTTAATGCCTTCTGCACAGCTAAAACCTGGTGTACCACAGGGTAGTGCACTTGGACTCATACTTTTCATCCATTTTACCTGTGATGTGCGACCTAGAGTTTGCTCTAAAATGATTGTGTGTGTTGTAGGAGTGGTCCCATTTCTTCATTTTAGAGATATCAGGTCGCCAGCACTTCGAGAAACAGTATGTAAAGAATTATGAGTTGGTGTGATCGGTGGGGTATGAAGCTAAACACTGCAAACACTTAACCTTATTGTCGGTAGATCCAGGACGCTCCTTCCTTTGTATCCGAAATCGTAACCAGCGACTTTGTGGTCAACTGACAGAGTCGATTTTTAGTTAAGTTGCTAGGCGTCACTCCTGATGAAAAATCCTCTTTAGAGTCTCACTTAAGCTCAGTTGTTTCTTCAATATTTCAAAAGACTGGTCTCATACGAAAATTTACAAATAGAAAAATGTGCTAGAATGATGCTGTTGGCCGTAATTGTTCTAATTAATCTTACCCAACGAGTACTGCACTCCTGTCTGGCTCTCAATTGTCTAATGTAACTCATGGCCTCTGGAACGTGTTTTTCAGAGTAGGTTTCTGTTACCTTCTCTAACTCTACATATGGACGTGCTGTTGGATCTCTCTGCTTCGTGAGATATTTCTTAATGTTGACTGTCATATCCATACTAAGCCTCCACCACCTTTTCGGGCCGCTAATGTGGCCTGATGCATATTTATTAGTCTCAGATAATCTGGCCTTTTCTCCTACTATGTAATCACAATACTGTACTGAACTCTGGTCAGTCGTTATTTCTGAAATACTCTCAAATGATCCTGTGAATACAAAGGGTCCCATGTGTTCAAAACTAAAGGTAAGGTATTTCTGGCTGCATCATAAAGTCTGCTAGAATGCCTGTGACCTTCACTAGGACCCTTTACGGTTTATAGGCGGATTACAGGTTCTTCAGTGGGGTTGGCACTTAGTGTTTTGTAATAAAAATGGTAATAATGATAATGATAATAATAATAATAATAATAATAATAATAATAATAATAATAACAACAACAACAACAACAACAATAACAACAGCAACAACAACAACAACAATAACAACAGCAACAACAACAACAATAACAACAGCAACAACAACAACAACAACAATAATAATAATAAAAATAATTCATTCATCCACCCCTCATGTAATCCAGTGTTGCTCCATGAGGAGTGTAGGAGCCCAGGCTAGGCAAGTTGGTCCTGACATTTAAGATAAGAGTGACCAGCCTCACTACTCCCTGAGTGGCATTACGTGAACAATAGACCCCAACCACCCCCTAGATGCAATCCGATTGAAGCGCCCTAATTACCCATTAAACCACCAGGCGCCATAATTTGTTTTAATGGTTACCACCCGGCGTTGTAAATGGTTTCCTGTTGTACAGGACACCATTTGGCTTGTCACTCAGTGTAGAGTCACTCGTAGACAGAAGGAAGAGGAAAGACTGAAGAAAAGAAATACAGAAAAGGAAGGAAGGAAAGAAAGAGAGAGGAAAGGGTAGTCACCCGAAAGCAGCACTACATCGAGTGCTTGGATGGTGAGTGCCCCCACCTCCGACTATTATTATTATTATTATTATCATCATTATTATTATTATTATTATTATTATTATTATTACAGTAACAATTATTATTATTTTTATTATTATTATTATTATTATTATTATTATTATTATTATTATTATTATTATTATTATTAGTGTTAGTATTAGTAAAAGTAGTAGCAGCAGTATAGATGATTATAATAAAAAGAACTGGAGGACTGTACCTGTTCGAGATCTCCACCAATAAGAATATTGTTTTTTGCAATAGCTCTACAACCGTTGGTCAAACTGTCACCAAAAGGTACACAGACCTGGTCCACGACTAGACAAAGCCTCTAGGGTCAAGAAGTGCCTCATTTATGTTTTGGTTTTTCTTGTATGGAAGAGCACTTGAAAACTGGGGTGTCCGCAATGTCGTAATGTCATGCATGAATGACCTTCAGATGTTTTCCATTCAAATGTTTGGAAAATAATTTTATCACGGGATTTCCTTCCTTGCTCGCGCTTTTATAATAGTTTTGGAGTAAACTGAGATCGAAAATTCATGATTTTTTTTAACATTTTTGGATCTGTGACCTTGAGAAGTAGGCCAAGGTCACCGAAACTGGGTCGGTGTAATAGAGTCATGGTGATGTACATCGTCAGTAAGTATAGTGAACTTGGATACCAAAAATGACAGAATACTAATAATGATAATAAATATAATGAGGGATATAAAGATCATCAATGATAATTGGTGGAGATCAGTAATTATAATAATAATAATAATAATAATAATAATAATAATAATGGTAATGATGATGGTGGTGGTGGTGGTGGTGGTGGTGGTGGTGGTGGTGATGGTGATGGTAGGGTCATTTCCACAAATGATTTATTTGATACTCAGTGAAAGGAATCCGTATAAGTTTCATTGTTGCAGATATGTAGCTCCCTAGGTATATACTCCACTGTAAATGTTGCACTAATGCTCATGGTAACCCCTTCAAGACACTGATGTACAGTCACAGACAAAAGTCGTGTCGTGGTTTTAGCCGAAGAGTACGTGCAACACGTGAAACATTATGAGAGCTCTGCCACAGGTACGTATTCATTATTGGCTAACCTGACTTTTTCAAGCTTCATATCTGCCGCTGATGGGATGACGGTGCAAATGAACCCAGGAAATTTATAGATAGATAGATAGATAGACAGATAGATAGATATGTAGATATAGATAAAGATAGATGGATAGATAGGTAGGTAGATATAGATATATATAGATAGATAGATAGATAGATATAGATAGATAGATAGATAGATAGATAGATAGTTAGATAGATAGATAGATAGATATTGTCACGTGACATCCATCCCATACCACTTCCTTCTAACAACAGTACAATCATATTCTCGTATTGATTTCCTATTACAACTCAGCATTCAGAATTGATAGGTGCCAGTTTTAGGCCGATTATGCGTTGGCAGTGCGAGAGGGGGGTGTTATATTTCAGCCACGTGCGTTTGTGTGTGTGTGTGTGTGTGTGTGTGTGTGTGTGTGTGTGTGTGTGTGTGTGTGTGTGTGTGTGTGTGTGTGTGTGTGTGTGTGTTGCACCTGTCAAAAACGTTATGATCTGATTTCGACCATTCTTGGTGGAAGGGTTGAAAGTCAGTCAAGAGAGATGAGATAATCATTCTGAAAACAATGCATCATCGTTTAAGGTCACATGGGATGGTTGACGTATACAGTTTTTACTTGATTTAGACCAGAGATGGTGGAAGGGCTCAGAGTAATGACAGAACGAATCTCTATGACTTTAACAAAGATCAAGGTCATATGGGAATTTCAAATTGTACTGTCCTCTGGCAAGGTCAGCTCACAGATTTGTTATGATTTAGACCATGGACGGTGGTGAGGATCAGGTAACTGCAAGGACGACGGCATTAAAACTTAAGAACAATCTGTCAGTCAGGGATCACCGCAGTGTCACCCAGTACATTTTTTTCCCTGGACTGAACCAAAGTTGGTGGAAAGGATGACAGTCGGTTCGGAATGAGGTAGGTCGATCTGTGAACCATCAGTTGAAAGTCAAGGTCACAGGCCGTATGGCTTCAGCAAATAGAGATATTAATGGAGGTCACATATACTTTTGTATCCAGCTGGGAGGAACCAATGAATGGAAAAGTTCTTCAGGAAATACTACCCTGTCCACAACACAGCTCCATGACGTAACTCCAGGCTAAGAGGCCATAATTTCAAGAGTTAAACAGTGCTCGCATTAAATGTTATCGTCACACTATCGCAACATGTATAACAATCAGAACATAACAACAGGATGTCTTACTGAGTTTCACGTAATTATTAGACTCTACTAATATTCCGCGACAATTTTTCCAGATTATCACCGGTTTTGGGCGTGAACATCATATGACAGCTTCAGCATTCAGTCTTTAGAGACGTGGCAATCTTTGGTCGAGTTAAACTGACAACAGTGCATAAGGGGGAGGCGGTGGCAAAATAGGTAGAAAGGCGGCCTGCAGTCCTAATGGACCCAGGTTCGAATCCCGGCTGGGGCAGGGAACAGTTTAAGGATTTGAATTTCTTTAAAAGTAGACTTTTCTGACCTACCAGATGACCCGCCGACATGTCATAAAAGTACCCCAGTTAATACCAGTACACCAGTCCTGTATGAGACAGCCCTAGCATGTATTCAATATGGATGGTGGGTGTTAGCGCCGAAGTGGTGACATGTGGAGATGTAGGAGGACTGCTGGGGCCCCAAGGAGGACTACTGGGACTTGGGAATAGACCCTGAAGCCTTTGCCCAGAGTCGGACACGTAAAAAAAAAAAAAAAAAAAAAAAAAAAAAGTAAACACCGGAAACAAAAACAATACGCATATTATAGATAGATAGATAGATAGATGGATAGACAGAGACAGACAGATAGACAGATGGATAGACAGATATAAGGGGAATGACATCACCTCACATAATGCAGATGTATAGACAAGTGTGTTGCAGTATTACAAGGCACACCTGCATCGCAAAGGGCACATACCAGATACAAACACTGTCTCGAAAATTTCACTTTCTTAAACTTCGCTTCAGTGTCGGTCGCTTGAGCAATGTTTGGCGCTATAACGAGCAAAAAATCATCTGTTACTATATCAGCCTGTAGATGTACTTCATTTGCTCTGAAAAGGATGAAATAATACGTAAAGAGCGCTGGTTGTGCACATAAATACCTTGATATTCAGTGGGATGAGAGAAAATAAAGATTGGAAGGGTATAACATTGCTGTTTTTGAGTAACCCCTGACTATCTGGAGAGGAGACCCATCAATCGCATGCAAGCAACCACCCTTGCAGGGTCATCGCGTGTAATGAACCAATGAACCCCTGCGGCAGACAGCGCCTCGTAATAGCCAGGCGAAGGGCAGTGTGGAGGTTTGGTTCCTGGATGGACGTCCCATTTGCGTCTCTCCACTCAGTTAACAGGGACACCATTGCAGGCTCCACACCACACCGTTATTTGCTTATATGGTTACTACCTAGCGTTGTAGATTTCCAAGGTTACATGAAACCATTAGGTTTGTCACTCAGTATAGAGCCACCTGAAGTGGAAACAAGATAAAAAAAAAAAAGTAACAGAAGGGATGGGAGAAATAGGAAGAGGATGGCAGGCACGGCAAACCAATGATAAATGTGAAGGAAGAGGTGGTTAGCACTGAACTGAGTGGATGATGCTCACCACTACCTACCAGCAGAGTGTTAGTAATAAATGTGAAAAACTACAGTATTCCCCCCTGCACCCTCCAGTGCAGTGAACAAGTGATGCCAGGCAGACCAAACCTCTCCCGACAGCAGCTGTTTTATTGCTGTTAACTACTGACTCATTTCTGCCATTTAGTGTCAGTGCACAACTAACTCACTTGCACTCAGCGTCCTCAGTACAGGAGGGAACTGGGAATTTTCAAATGTTAATAAAGGAGGGAACCCCGAGGTAGGGACCTATGAGCTTCGCGATTATGAGCTGATAGGCGGAGGGCAGTACGCTTAGTACTCTTCCAGCAAAATCCCTCACACTGGAACCGTGGGAGTTAATGGGTTAAAGTCTAAGGTAATGGCGCAAATGTTTTCAAGTTAAGCCCTATGACAATCCGTGATTTTGTATTTGACCTTTCAAGGTCACTCATGGTCAAAGATTATGCCACCAAATGAAAGCCCATATAAGGCTTCCTATATCTTGAAAATAGAAAATATCTCTATCTTCAACGAGTTTCGAGTTATAGCCTCCTGAATATCCTTGACCTTAAGTGACCTTTCAAGGTCACTTATGGTCATCAAAGGTCAAGGTACCAATTAAAAACCCATATGGGATTTCCTATATGTTGATAATAGTAAATATCTCCATATCTTCAACCAGTTTCGAGTTATAGCCCCCTGAATATCCGTGACCTTGAGTTTGACCTTTCAAGGTCATTCAAGGTCAAAGGTCTTGGTGCCAAATGAAAGCCCATATTACGAGTTCCTGTGTGTTCCTGATAGTAAATATCTCTATCTTCAACCATTTTCAAGTTAAAGTCCTCTGAAAATCCCTGACCTTGATTTTGACCTTTCAGGTTCACTCGATTACCTCCAAAATTTAATCACTTTCTTTGGGGACCAGTGCCCACATATCCCGAAAGTTTCATATAATATTCAGCCGTTTTTCAGACATGTTGCAAACAAATAAACAAACGACCAAAAACAATACTTCGTCAGACTCCATCCGGGCGAGGAAAATATGTAAAAGGGTGTTTGTAGCGGCTATGGGAATAGGAGCTCACGCGAAAGACAATATTTCAGACAGATCTGATATACATAAATAAATTTCTTAGCTGGAAGAATATGAAGGACAAATAATAGTTTTCGGAGCTTAATCGTTAAATAGGTGTGCATCAAATTTCCTTTTTTTTTTTTTTTTTTTTTTTTAGCAAAGACATAGATGAAAACTGCCTTTTTTGTTTTAGAATAGCAAAGTAGAGTTCTTTATGGAGAGCATGAACCGATACGGATATTACTATGATTAATATAAACAAAGACAAGTTTGAAATTAGCACCCATGAATCGCTGAATTTTTGCTTTCGTGAGTGGTTTGGCGGTGGTAAGGTTGAGATGGTGGTGCGGTTTAAAATGCTGCAATCAGTCCAGTAAAAGCAGCTCTCCCTGTGTGTGTGTGTGTGTGTGTGTGTGTGTGTGTGTGTGTGTGTGTGTGTGTGTGTAAAGTTGCAAGCCATCTTGCGCCTGGGTGGGTAGGTTGATGGACGGATAGGTGAAGTGGATGTATGGGGTGGATGGGTTAGGTGGCTGTTCAGGGTGTGTGGGCAGGATGGGTGAAAAGGTTAGGAGGGCAGAGTAGGTAGGTGGGAGTGGTGGGCAAAGTGGGTTGAGTGAGCGAAAGGAGTGTGGTTAGTGAAATGGTGTGGTAGGTGGCACTGGACAGGGTGGGATGGTTGTAGTTGTGGAAAGGGTTGGGTGCGTGGGTGGGCGGGGTGAGTGTGGGCTGGGCATGTGAGAAGGGTGGTTACGCTTTGTGAGCTGGTGGGGGAAGTGGGATCCATTGCTTTCCAGAGGACAAACAAGGTGACGCTCTTCCTACACATGGGTGAGTGAGTATGGGTGGATTGGTTGACCGGTGGTTGGGTGGGTGGGCGGATGGGGTAAAACAGTTTCACTGGAAACCGAGGCAGAAAAACGTTAAAAGACACAGCCTGACAGCTTTGTCCATAATTTTTTTTTTTTTTTAAATAACAGAACGGAGGAAGGAAAAACAAATGGGGAAAAAAAATAATCCATACATGGTGTCCTCTGTTCATAAAATATCTGTAACAGTTAGACTTGAACAGTTGTAGGTTGAAATTTGGAGGAAAATAACTCTGGGGAAGCGAGTTCCAGAGAAATGCAGTTCGGGGAATGAAAGAATTCTGATAGGCAGAAGTTCTGCAGTATGGTTGAGTGACATTCCAGTCATGAGCGCTACCAGATGCCTGTGTAGCACGAGGGAAGGCATGGAGAGGTGGCACCATGGACGCAACTTCGTCTGAGCATTTGCCAAAAAAATATCTGTAAAATAATGCAAGGGAGGCAACATTCCTTCTTACTTGCAGGGGAGGTAGTTTATATGTAATGGCAGGGTTGTTAATGATTCTAACAGCTTTATTCTGAATTTTGTCTAGTTGTCTTAATGCAACCTCTACACAACCATTCCACAAGGGTGAGCAATATTCAAGCTGAGAGCGCACATGACTCTTATAAATTATAGCTAACTGCTCATCGGCAAAGAAGTTACGGACTCTGTACAATAATCCAAGTTTCTTTGAGGCGGTTTTAGCAAGTGATCTGACATGAGAGATCCAGCTGAGGGCACTGTTAAGTGAGACACCAAGAATTTCAATACTTTTGGAGATGGGAATATTAGTAGCACTGAAGGTAATGTACGAATCTGGTAATATCTGTCTATTAGTAAACTGTATATATTTAGTTTTACGAGCATTAAAAGAGACAAGGTTGTTTTGTCCCCATTCACTTATTGTAGATAGATCTTGATTTATGGAGATGGCTGTACTGAGTTGAGAGGTAGAGATATTACACTTTGTAATTGGATGTCTGAGTGTGAATGAACTATGTAGTGTTGAGTCATCTGTATATGAGTGAATGGGATTGTGAGTGACAGATAAGAGATCATTAATATGAACCAGAAATAGGGTTGGCGCCAGAACTGATCCCTGCGGCACACCGGCGTTAATTGAGTGGAAATTTGAATATACATCATCTACTTTTACTCTTATTTTCCTGTCACTAAGATAAGAAGAAATCAAAGGAACAAAAGACGTTAGTCCATAGCAAGGGAGTTTGGACAGCAGGGAACGGTGCCATACTCTGTCGAAAGCTTTAGAGATATCAAGAGCTACTGCATGAGTTTCTCCAGAAAGATCAATTGATTGATGGATGGTATGAGTTAAGAGATTGAGTATGTCAATGGTGGATCTTTCGCGGCGAAAACCGTATTGTCTATCACTAATTAAGTTGTTGGATTCAAGATGTTTAACAATATGCTTATTAATTAAAGTTTCAAATACCTTACCAAGAGAAGATGTGACAGCTATTGGTCTGTAATTGGAGGGGTCAGACGAACTTTCTTTCTTCGGAACTGGGTGGATATTGGCTTCTTTCCATGAATTTGGGAATAAAGAAGTACGTATGCATAGTCTGTATCATTTAGCTAGGACAGAGGCAAGTTCAGGGGAACACTTTTTCAAAACAATTGGCGGAATTCCATCTGGGCCTGGAGCTTTGTTGGTAGGTAAATTGTCTAGGATGGATTTTACGAATCTTGTCTGTATTTTAAGTGGGGCAATTTCGGGAGAATCAAGTTCCAGTACTGAGACATTCTGGCTGGTATCATCTATGGTAGAGTTTCTTGCAAAGGTACTAGCAAAGATATCTGCTTTCCTACGTGGGTCATTTGTAATATTGCCATCTGAAGATTTTAGTGGGGGAATGGAAGATGACTTGTTAAAGTTATTATTGAAAGAATTAAGAGTTGACCAGAATATTCTATTGTCATTAGGGTTATTAAGTAGTTTTGATGCTTGCTTTTGAAGAAAGTTTGATTTAGATAGATTTAATACAGCTTTTGCATGATTTATAGCAATTTTAAATTGGGAGAGTGATTCAGATGTTTTTGATTTTAAGTAAGAGTTATATGCTAATGACTTTTGGGCTGTTGCTCTGGCACAATTGCCATTAAACCATTTTGGAGAGTTTGATCTTTTAGTGAATTGTTGACTTGGTATGAATAAATCCATACCAGCTAGTAATAAGTCGCAAATGTGGGACTGGGTAGAATTGGGATCACTAGAGAAGAAAGACTGCCGTGGAACATCAGCAAGATAATTTCTAAATCCATCCCAGTCTGCCCTGTCAAAGTGCCATCGGGTCACCCTGACAGATTCGGAATGGGGAGGTGTAGGAGGGTTAACTAATGAGGCTTTGATGAGATTGTGGTCAGAGGACCATGTGACCTTGGACTCATTTGTAATTCTAATACTGACATGAAACTGTGAATAAATACTGACCGTGTGAAGGAGTGACATCAAACGATATTCATCTGGTCATTGCCAACCAATATAATTCACAATGATAAACACACCAACCAAAACGCTAAAAGCTCTGTCCTCAACGATAAACTCTACATCCATTTATTTTAATTGAACAGTGCGGTTGAACATCACAATATTTCTGATTAAACGGATGAAAAATAAGATTATTAGAGGAGTATATACATTGAAACGTTAGTACAGAAATATATAACTAAAAAAAATCTTTACAGGCACTGAAATTAAAAATAATAATAATAATAGTTTCATCCTTACTTCCGTCACTCGATTTCCCCTCATCATGGGAAAGCTCCAACCACATGGAATTTAACTTTCGTACCGTTTTCCTGGACAATACTTGTTTGTAAGTAATTATTTTTCGCATTATTCAACTGAGTTCTAAATTAATTGTTCTGTGAACAAAAACTCGCCTCAGTAATATTCAGCTTCACAGCTTGGTTGACACACATGTTTGAACCAATGATCAGAAGCCCCAACTCTCCACCCAATACTCCCCCTCCCCCTCCCCCACCACACTCACTCTCCTCCCACTTGCTAACTCCACCCCTTTCTAAACAAAGATTTAGGCGCCATCTTTTGACTGACAAACGTCCGAAGCCCGAGGATTTTAGTCCTAGATTGTACCTCAGTTCGTAGGTACCCTAGTGCTACCAACCGTCCGTGTGACGCAAAGCAGGACGCACCAAACCTTGAGCCTTTTAGCAGATGTTTTCTCCAATTTTCACGACACTTTTGTCTTTGATTGTACTTCTCGTTTTATTCTTGGTTCCTTCACATGAGTAGTCAACTTAGGAAAAATCTCTCATAATAGTATGGAGTTAATGAAGGTCATATATAAAACCTTCCACTTCAAAAAGAAAAAAAATCTTACGCTGAATATAATCGTCTAGAGATACCTAAAATAAAATATAAAAGATTTCTTTGGGTTACAGGAGTTGCTGCGCTCACTAGTGTCATTACCAGAAGTGATTATGAAAACAGAAGAGAGGAATGAAGGTATCGTTGTCTGGCATCGTAATGAACACAGGACTAGTTCCTGACCATCCCCCTTTGCTGAACTTTTTCAGTGTCTCATTTACACAGAGAGTAGGCCAGCATGCTCTCCAGTACAAATTTCTCTAACTATCTACACCAAACTACATGCACAGTACACACTACACTTCCTATTCAAAATTCAACAAAAATGGCGTTGATTAATCAAGCCTCGGAGTCCCCAGGGGGGGCGGGGATCATAAATGCCCCCGCCATCTGCCCCTCTCCCGGTGACGACTCGAGGTGCCTGGAACCACTGTCTGACTCTCTTCTTCTCCATTTCTGCAACATTCGCGGCCATTCATCTAACTTTCGCTCTGTTGAGCACCACCTCTCCTCCTCTAAACCTCACCCTCTTTTTCTGACGGAGACTCAGCTGTCTGAGGCAACCGACAGCAAACCCTTTTCTGTATCCTCCTACTTTCTCTATACTCATTTCAGAGCCAAAGGTGGCTGTTGTGTATACATACGCAACGACTTATCTTACTTTCGTGTTCCTGAGCTTGATTCTTCTGAATTATCCACACTCTGGCTTCGGCTTTCCTGTCATTCTCTGACTAAATATATCTGTGCTGTTTACTTATCCCCTAATTCTACTGACTATCAAAAACTCTTCGACTATCTTACTTCTACGATGGAACACATTCTGTCCATTTCTCCTTTCTCTGAAATCTCCATTCTTGGAGATTATAATGTTCACCACCACCTTTGGCTCTCCTCTCCTTTCACGGATCCACCTGGTGAACAAGCCTACATCTTTTCTATCCTTAATGACCTAGAGCAGCTTGTACAGCACCCTACCCTTATCCCTGACCGCCTTGGAGAGAGCTCCAACATACTTGACCTCTTCCTCACAACTAATCCTTCTGCTTACTCTGTTAATCTTTTCTCTCCGTTGGGCTCCTCCGATCACAACCTTATTACCTTAACCTGTCCTATCACTCCGGTACGGCCTGTGGACCCTCCAGGGAAACGTCGTCTGTGGCATTTTGGAGCCGCGGACTGGGAGGCCCTCAGGCAGTACTTCTTTGATTTTCCCTGGAATGATTATTGCTTCCATGGTCGTGAGCCATCTGAGTGTGCCTTGCGCATTACGGAGGTTATTCTCTCGGGCATGGAAGCATACATTCCTTTCTCATATCCTTTGACTAACGCAAGAAAGCCTTGGTTTAATCACGCTTGTTCTAATGCTGTCCGCAACAAGGAGAAGGCCTACAAAAGGTACCAGAGCCAACCCACCCCTGAATCACATAATCTTTACGTTTCTGCCCGGAATCGTGCTAAGTCTGTTCTTCGCTCTACTAAAAATAATTTCATCCATACTAAATGCTCTCAACTCTCCAACTCGAATTCTTCCCGCTCCTTCTGGCACCTTGCCAAAAATCTTTCTAACAACTTTACCTCATCATCCTTCCCTCCTCTTTTCTACTCTGATGGTTCTGTAGCTATTTCTTCTACTGATAAAGCAGATCTCTTCCCACAGACTTTCTCCTCCAATTCCACCTTAGACGATTCCGGTGCTGTTCCTCCATCACTTCCCCCCTCTGACTTCCTCATGGCTGACATTAAAATTTCTTCAGTTGATGTATTTTCTGCCATCACTGGCCTCAGTACTCACAAGGCATATGGGCCTGATGGGGTCCCTCCTGTTGTTCTCAAGAACTGTGCTTCTGTGCTTACACCCTGCCTAGGCAAACTCTTTCGCCTTTGTCTGTCAACTTGTACCTTTCCTTCTTGCTGGAAGTTTGCTGTCATTCAGCCAGTCCCAAAGAAGGGTGACCACTCCCAACCCTCCAACTATCGTCCAATTGCTTTAACGTCCTGTATTTCAAAAGTTTTCGAGTCAATTCTTAATAGAAAAATTTTAAGGCATCTTTCCTATCACAACCTTCTTTCCGATCGTCAGTATGGGTTCCGTCAGGGACGCTCCACTGGCGATCTTCTCACCTACCTTTCAGACTCCTGGTCATCCTCCTTTCGGGACTTTGGCGAAAGCTTTGCCATTGCACTTGACATCTCAAAGGCTTTCGATCGAGTCTGGTATAAATCTTTAATTTCCAAACTGCCCTCTTACGGTTTCTATCCTTCTATCTGTGCCTTCATCGCTAGCTTCCTTTCTGGTCGTTCTATAGCCGCTGTTGTAGACGGCCATCGTTCTTCTCCTAGATCTATCAACAGTGGTGTTCCTCAGGGCTCTGTCCTATCACCAACTCTCTTCCTTTTATTCATCAATGATCTTCTAAGTTGTACATCTAACCCTATCCACTCATACGCTGATGACTCCACCCTTCACCTTTCCATTCGGTTCCCGCAACGCCCATCTCAACAGTTACTTCAAGAAACAAGGGATGAGGCTATGGCACACCTAATGTCTGACTTGGCTCGTATCTCTGACTGGGGTAAAAATAATATGGTTGTCTTTAATACATCTAAGACTCAGTTCTTACACCTATCAACCCAACAAACTCTTCCACAGGTATACCCATTAATGTTTAATAATATTCAGCTTAATCCTGCATCATCCTTGAACATGCTTGGGGTTTCATTTACTCGAGACTTATCTTGAAAAGATCATATTACATCTCTTGTAAAATCTGCTTCCAAGAGATTGGGTGTGCTAAGCCGACTCCGCTCTTTCCTTACCCCTGCACAATTGTTGACTCTATACAGGGGTTTTATCCGCCCCTGTGTGGAGTACAACTTTCATGTGTGGGGAGGCTCCCCACATACAGCTCTTCTCAATAGGGTGGAGTCAAAGGCTTTTCGTCTCATTAACTCTCCTCCTCTTACTGACTCCCTTCAACCTCTGTCTCTTCGCCGCACTGTTGCATCTTTATCTCTTTTCTATCGCTACTTTAATGGTCACTGCTCCTCTGAACTGTCTCCTTGCATTCCTCCACCTCTACGACGGGCGCGTAGCACCCGTCTGGCAGCAAACTCTCATCCCTTTTCTGTCCAACTCTCTAATGCAAGAGTTAACCGTTACTCCCAGTCTTTCATTTATGCAACAGGTCAGCTCTGGAACTGTCTCCCTCTATCTGTATTTCCTGCTGCCTATGATCTCCAGTCTTTCAAACGCAGTGTGTCCAAAATGATCGCATCTCAAAATGATCGGATCTTCAATTTGGCTCTTTATTGTATTTTGTTTTTCTCTTGGAGGGAACTGTTACTGCGGGCTCAAGGTCTTTGGTTCCTTCTTCCTCGCATAAAAAAAAAAAAAACACTAACTCTCCTTTTGACCATGCACATACCCCCCCCCCCACTGCCCTGCACATCTAACCAAGCGCATAACGGCCCGCACTCCGCCCCCACTGCCCTGCACATCTAACCAAGCGCATAACGGCCCGCACTCCCCCCCCCCCTCCCCTGTATAACACAGACATTAAAACTTAAAAATTTTCAGTAGTTTGTCCACGGTAATAATGAAGTTAGGAGCAGACGATGAAATTATGGCTCGTGCTTTTGCCATTTAGGCAGCCGTTTTTTATTATTACATAATAGGTACAGTCATGAAACTTCATACATGATTTGATACTCATATGATCATTTATCATGTCAATTTCTGCCTCCTAGGTGCAATATTTGCAAAGTTTTAAATGAAAAATGCATTGGGCCCTTGAGATTCCTTGCGCAGGTCTCATTGAAATGTCTATTTTTTTTTTTTTTTACTTTTTCAGTATTAAAAAAAATACTTATGATGCAGAATTCTACCTATCAAAAGGCACGAGTCTATATAAGACACATAATGATGTGAAATTCCATAACTCTATAGTGAATACTTTCTGAGTTCTGGCCCGAAAACATCTCTATGCCACCTGGAGGGTAAAAAGTAGTGACCGTAGGCTACAGGCGGCCTTATAGCATATACAATAGGAATGCGGCCGTTAGGCAATAGTTTATTTCTGTATTTTGCAACTTAAATGGATTCTGCAAGTACCGGTGATTATAAGTACCACTTGAACAATCACAGGACTCCTAATCCGGTATTCTCCTGGGCTTTAGAGAGTCAGTAGTATAGCTTCCTTATATATTTATTTTTCATTATGGCTCATAACTACTGAATGCATGCTATGTCCATATTAAAGAGATATAAATGCATACAAGACTATTATAGTAAGGTGCAAAATGCAAAATACCGTAAGACGAAGAAGAGATGTTACAAAGCCTTCTAAGCCCCGATGATACAGTCCGAACTTCATGTAATGATAATCGAGTAGTAGTAATACTGGATACATATTAATAGTGCCGCTCACTCCATTTTATGCTGGTGGCTTTACAGATTGGAATGTTGTCCCCACTCACCAGCCTTTACAAGAGTTACATTCTTATGCTTTGGTTTTATTTTCAGGTTCATCATAGACCACATTTTCTTCCATACTTTAAACACCTCTTTTCTCACAGTGTGTGTGTGTGTGTGTGTGTGTGTGTGTGTGTGTAATTCACCGGGTCGATCAGGATCACTTGATGGTCGTGATCGTCAGCATTTTACCCTCCCGGAAGGGAGCTGAGAGCTCATATAGTCCGATCTAAGGGCAAGGCTGTGACCTTCACACACCCACACACCCGTTCCCTTGGTCAAGGGGGACAGTAACCACCCACTTCGTCAGTGAAACTTTTCGCAACCTGAGCGAGGCGCGAACTCCCGTCTACCAGATGGCAAGCGAGAACGTTACCACTGCACCAGCGAGCGGTGTGTGTGTGTGTGTGTGTGTGTGTGTGTGTGTGTGTGTACTTACCTAGTTGTACTTACCTAATTGTATCTTTACAGGAATGAGTCGAGCTCATACTGTCCCGTGTCTTAAAGCATATTTATCGCACATATCCTTAAATTTATGAACTGTTTTGGCACACACTGTTTCATTCGGTAGTGCATTCCACTGATCAATTGCTCTATTTGGGAAACTATATTTCCTTACATCTTTATCACCTCTCTTTTTATGCAGTCTTTTGCAGTGTCCTCTTGCTGATGTATCCCCATAGGTTATGGAATCATTTATGTCTATTTTCTCCTTCCCTGATACGCATTTATATATCATAATCATGTCTCCTCTTTCCCTTCTTTCCTGTAGCGTAGGCAGATTCAGTTTTTGTAGTCTTTCTTCGTACCTTAGATCCCTTAAGCTTGGTACCCATCTTGTAGCGGCCCTTTGAACTTTTTCAATCTTATCTATTTATTTTTTGAGATGTGGACTCCAGACTACTGACGCATACTCCAGGGTTGGTGTGATGAAAGATGTTATTATCTTTCTTAGCATGTCTTCATTTATGTATGTAAACGCTATTCTCATATTTGCAAGCAGTGTATACATGTTCCGTACCTTCTCACTGATGTGGTCAGCCGGAAATTGTCTGGTATGGATAATCACACCTAGGTCTTTCTCTATTTCTGATGTGTGTAGGGTTTTATTTCCTAACTTATAATCCCAATCATGTCTTTTTCCACTTTTACCAAACTTGATTACATGACACTTGTCCACATTGAATTCCATTTGCCATGTATTGTTCCATTCAGAAAGTTTATTTAATTCTTCTTGCAGCTCTTTACAAGAGTCTGCATTAGTAACTGGCCTTTGTATTTTTGCACCATCGGCAAACATATTTAGATAGCTTTCATTTCCGGTGTTGCTATCTATATCATTTATTTACACTAAAAACATGATTGGTGCCAGCACTGAGCCCTGTGGAACTCCGCTAGTCACTTCTCTCCATGATGAGTAATTTCCCCTTAGTACTGTTCTCATTTCTCTTTTTTTGAGACATCTTGCATCCAATAATACAGTTTGCCCCGAATTCCTCCTTGATGGTACAATTTCCATAAAAGCCTTATTGTGGTACTCTGTCAAATGCTTTCTTAAAATCTAAACAAATACTGTCCACCCATCCTTCTCTTTCCTGTATTGTGTCTGTTACTCTGTCATAGTAGCTCAACAGATTAGTAAAACAAGATTTTCCTTTTCTGAAACCAAACTGTCTTCTGTTATCATATTGTGTTCTTCTAGATGATTTACCCAAACTTTTCTTATCAGCTTTTCTGATATCTTCCTTACAACACTGGTTAGTGATACTGGTCGGTAGTTGAGTGGATTTTGTCTATTCCCTTTCTTGAATAAGGTAACAATGTGTGCTTTCTTCCAAATATCAGGAAGTTTACCTTGTCCCAAGGATTCCTTTGAAAATTAAAACTAATGGTTTACTTAACTCCTTTACACATTCATGTAGCACCCACCATGAAATTTCATCAGGACCATTTGCTTTTCCTTTGTCTAATTTACTTAGCTCCTCCTGTATTTCCTTTTCTGATAGTTATATATATGGTAATATGTGTAGGCATGCCTGTTCCATATCATCCCTCTCAAAATTATTTTCTTCTGTAAAAACTGATTGGAAATTCTTATTTAGTGCTTCACAAATATCTTTCTCTTGTGTACAGGTGATCCCCTCATCCGTAATGGATTGTATTTTATCTTTTACTTTGGTTTTGCTTCTGATGTAGCTGTAAGATAGTTTTGGTTGATCACTACTTTTATTTATGATATCCTCCTCAAACTGTTTTTGGGCTTCCCTCCTTATTCTTGTATAATCGTTTCTTGCCTGTTTATAGTTGTTATATGCCCTCTCACTATTGTGTCTTTTGTATCTATTCCACAACAAATCTCTTTTTCTTTTGATTTTTTTACATACTGTATTGAACCATTTCGTTACTTTCTTTTCTGCTTCTTTGTGCTGTGGAATATACTTCTGGACTCCTATTTCATAAAATTCACAGAATTTTTTATATATAGCACTTAAATCTTGTCCTCTAAGCTCCTTTTCCCAATCAGTTTCTAAGAAGTACTTCTTTAGGTCATGATAGTTTCCCTTTTTATAATTTAGGCTCTTTTTGTGCCTTTCATTGCTGTTAACTATGTCATATGCAATCCTGAAGTTGCAATTTAGTACTGCATGGTCGCTTTTGACAAATGGAGAGTGATACATTAAATTGTCAATATCGTTTTCTTGCCTAGGAAATATAAGATCTAGCGCTGAGGGTGCATCGAGTCCCCTTTTTCTGGTGCTTTCCCTTTCATGTTGCATTAGGAAAAACTCCTGGACGAGATCCAGGAGCTTTTGGTCCCAACAGCTTTCTTGGCTAATTATATCTAGAATATTCCAATATATATTTGTAATAAAATCTCCAGTTAGTATAATTCTTTCCGATTTCTCTTCCGTTCTATGTAGTAATGCTCCTAAACTCTGAATTGTACTCTCTGCCAGATCCTCGTCTTCGCCTCTTTCCCATGTGTTTGATCTGGGTGGCATGCACTAATTGGCTACAGTTACTTTCCTTTCAGATGTATTGATCTCTACTGCAATCGGTTCTACTTGTGAGGTTATATCTAGTTCTATTTCTTTGAATTTTAGATTTTTCTTTGTTAATATAATTCCTCCTCTTTTTTTTTTTTAAGTTTCTATCTCTTCTCCATATAATGTAGTCCTTTAAGTTTAGGATGTCAATTGATATCCTTGGTGTTAATTTTGTTTCAGTTAGGCATATTATATGTGGTTCATTTTCTCTGATATATTCATTCATCTCTAATAATTTAGATATGATTCCATCCACATTTGAGTACATCAACTTAATCATCTTATTTACATACTTGTCATGACTTGGTTTTACTACCTTTCTCCTTTTTATTCCCTCCTGTTTATGTACCACTTTCGTACCTGCAATCCTATTACTTTGTAAAAAAAAAAAAATGTATTCTTCTCCTCCTCTGATCTTCCCTCGTTCTTTGTTTTTGCTTCCTCCCTCTTCTATTTCAGTAATTCCAGTTCCTCTTGTGTTAGGCATCTTTTTATCCATACAGTTTTGAAATCCTCTTTTTCCATGAGTTTCTATGCATTTTTTAGTATCTCCTCCACAGTGTTTACACTCTGGAGGGTTACCTTTAGGGGCCTTGACTTATTTCTCTCGTAGTTCCCTAACCTTTTGTGTTCCTCTATGTCTTTATTACAGATTTCCTCTGATACTTCCTTCAATATGCTCATTACATTTGCCATCTCCTTTTTGTCTCTCGAGATCTTGTTTTTTACTTCTTCCTCTTCTACACCACTGATTACTATAGATTTGTTGATGTCTACTGAATCTCTGACCAATTTAGGGTTTTTTTGGATTATTCCTTTCACTTCCTTTTTAATGCTTTTTTCTTCCACCCTTGTTTCTAAGTCTTTCTTTGCTTTCACCATTTCAGCATAAGTTGTTTCTACATCATTTTTGTAGCTTTGCACCACTTCATTCACCTGTGTTATCTTCTCAATATCACTGCTCTGATCTATCGGATTGCTTGCTTGCCTAATTGTCTCTGTATCATTTCTGAATTCCATAATACTCTCGTGATTGACTACTGTACCTGCCATTTCACTAATTTTCCTCCTGTTAACCCACCTCTACTGTCAGCTCGTCTATTGTTGTCTTTCTTGTTAACTTCCTATCCTAATTTTTCTATTTCTTCCTTCTGCAAGTGCAACTGTTTCTTAATTTCATCAATTTCATTCTGAAAAGGTATCTCTAATCTGGTTACTCGTTCCACCAGTTTATTGTAAGTCTCCATTTCAACCAGTTCTTGGTAGAAATCATCATCCTGCTTTCTACCTTTATCCCTTTTCCTTTCCAAATTTGCTTTACTAAAGTAGGCCATCATGCAGCACTAAGAGCACAGATTCTACTTACAGTACATTCCCTGGCGAAGAGTCGCATTTTTGCGCTACTTTGTTTGCTTTACCATCTGAACAACGGTCTTACTTATAACTTCTTTTTATATCAGGACACCATTTAGTCTAACCTGGTACAAGCTTGACTCATATAAAGATATTAATTTAGGTATAACCACTGGCCGGGTTTTGGCCAGGTACGGAGTGGTGTTGACGTGCGTCTACTCTGCTCGGCGCCTGGTGTGTGTGTGTGTGTGTGTTTTAAACTTTCATGCAATCAGCAGCCACACAGACCACAAACCCAATCTTACTGCAAAACGAGCGTGTGTATGGCTGGCCCGAGCCTGGAATACACATCAGCCACCCTCACCTCACCCAATCGCCCCCCTGGCCTGCCAACTGAACTGCAAGCGGCACCAAGGAGGGATAACCACACCTCTACCCTCCACTTTACATATACGCCAATTGTCATGCCCTGCGACCTTAACCAAACGTTGTACAAGTAATTTTGAGGAGGTGGATGAAATCACATTAGTTTCTTGCATTTCACATTACTTTTATTCTTTCCTTAGTACATCCATCATCTTTTTAATTGGCATTTGCCAGACCGAAAAAAAAAAAATCTTAATCTCCAAAATATTTTTATCGTTTATTGTAATATATCTTAATTAACATATGTACAGTACATTACACAAGATGCAAAATACACCACTGTGTAGTAAATGATTGTAATTCTATTTATTCATTAATTATTTATTAATTTATGTGTTTTTACTAACGTATTGCTGAATTAACCATCATGGCACACGAATTAATGAAGAAATTTTGCACTGATACGAAAAAGTTTCTCGATCTGGTAAAAGGGAAATAAATAGAAATATGCATAAAATAAAAACATAGCAACACTTGTCAAAAACAGACATTGGGAGGATAAGGAAGTTGTGAGTGATCAATATGTCCATGGCAGCAGGGAATGCTCTGCTGGCCGAGGTTCCATGTGACATTCTCAAACATATTTTCCTCACTCGAGGCGGGCTGGCCATTCATTAGTGGCAGAAATACCGAAATCAGATATTTGATATTTCTCTTATGTTCCCAAACGTCACAACACAAACACCACTTCTCAGTCTCCTTGGTGGTGGTAAATACACGGACGGCATTGTGATATCCTGTAGAATATTTACTTCACCGGAGAAAGGGGAAACACCATTTGTAACAGAAACACCGAAATCAGATATCAGGAGCTCATACTCCCAAACGGTCGAGAATCCAAAGTTTTTCGCATCTCGTCGTGACAGAAAATACCGGTAATACAGATTTTCATAGGATTTTCTGCAACATTTTCTCTACTTGAGCCATGGACGGAATTCAGGTGTGACAGATATACCAAAGGTAAATCTTATCACTTTCATGATGGGGCACTCCTTTGTATTTTATTCCAGCTGATTCAGACGATATTATTCAACTTAAAATTCGTATAAGACTGAGATTGTTAAAACTGTCACCAATAACTCATTCTTGATAGCGGTAACTCTAGCATGCAATTGCAACTGATGTAAGGCAAGTTTACGGAGCTGAAAATGAGCCAGAGGTGCCTTAGTAATAAAAATTCTGCTCTCCTCCCAATCAGTAAAATTCTTTATTTCAGTTTCATGGTAACGATAAATTATATGAAGATCCGCGATATTCGACTCAAAAATCTTTTCTGTTAAACACGAAGAAAACTAATTAAAGTGAGAGGCCTGAAAATCTGGAGAAGCATCCATGCTTGAACTTCAAAATTACTACCTGTTTCAAGAATTCTCAGCGAGGCAGTCTTCTTCTCCTTCAATTTTTCGTACTTGGGATCATATTCTAAGCTATTTGTTTTGCACATTATATCTCAGTATCCTCATGTATCTTGCTAATCATATTCACATTAAAACTATGTAAGTAACTTAGAGAATATTAAGGCGTAATGTGCAAATCATTTGGTAAGGACCGGATGTTACGAGTTCTCCTATGACACCTACAAGAAGGCTCTATATTAGGATTCCATTCTTAAACCTTCAGAATCAATGTCATTTAAAAATAAAACAACAAACACCCTTCTTCAAAATACTGAATACAAGTCTCGCTCGGTTTTTGGTACCTCTCTGGAGCTCAGACTCTTAATTTTTAGACCCAAACCACGAAACGTAACACCAGCTTCAGAAATTAAATGTTAACATTCTACCATTTTTATTCGTACCTCAGCGACCCTCCAGCCCTGGAATTGGTCTTTGAGAATTCTCTCTGCGACAGCATTTATCTATCTTTTGACAGACACTCAGCCCCAGAGTTCATAAGGGACACTGCAGTGCAGTTGTGAACCTGGATATAAATCAACTACTACGGTTCGTGATCTGAGGAGACAATGGAACTTGGGAAAAACTAATAGTCGGTCTTAATAGCCCTCGCAAAAGTGATAGGCACAAATATTATTTCTTCATCAATGGTATCTGAGACATCCCCCCCCCTCCCCTCCAGCTTCTCTCTCTCAACCACCATATCTCGTTGTTTGCCACTCATCTTTTCCTGTGAAATATCCTTTATAACTTTTTTCAGTGCTGCATCGTGTATACCTTCTCAACTACGGTCTTAGGATAGGGGAATTGGTGGGTCGGGATGGTCTCCTTGCTTTACTATGCTTATCTCCAAGCCACTGAATTATCAACCATAGTCATTGTATTTTCTGTAACAAAGAGCCTCGAATGCACCATAAAATTTGTTGACAGCTGTTTTCTTTGTGCTCCCTTCGTACCACTCCGTTCAATCATTCCACGCCGCCCCTCCTCAAGCACTTCCCACTTCACATCTTTCAACACTTCACACACTCGAGTATTGCGTCATTTGTCATGTACCGAAGTTGAAGATGCTCAGGAGCTGTGGTGGATACGGACGACACCTTTAGCAATCGAACCCAGCGACCCAGTTCCTCAAACCCCCCCCTCACCTCGTCCTCCCAGCATCCCCCACCCACCCACCAGACGTGACCTGGCTCCTGTTTTTCTTGTGGTGGAGGGAGGGAGTGTGTGTGAGGGAGGTGTGATGGTGATTGTAGTTGTTTAGCCGCACTGGTGGGAACTGCGGCTGTAATGCTTGTTGTAAATGTGTTGGTGGTCAGTAGGGTTGTAATGCGCGTTGTATCTGATATAGTATGATTACCTTGTATTGATGATGATTATAGCTGCAACGGTAGTGACTAATGGTGAATGTTGTGTTAGTGGTAAAGTTGTAATAATGGTTGGTGCTGAGTATAGTTATAAAAGTGGTTGGTGGTGACTGTGCTTGAGATGATGGTGGGTTGTGACTGTGGTTATAAGGGCGGTGGGTGTTGATTGTGGTTGTAATGATGGTTGGAGGTGACTGGTTGTAATGATGGTTGGAGGTGACTGTGGTTGTAACGGTGGTGGGTGGTGACTGTGGTTGTAACGGTGGTTGGTGGTGACTGTGGTTGTAATGGTGGTGGGAGGTGACTGTGGTTGTAATGATGGTGGGTGGTGACTGTGGTTGTAATGATGGTGGGTGGTGACTGTGGTTGTAACGGTGGTTGGTGGTGAGTGGTTGTAACTGTGGTTGGTGGTGACTGTGGTTGTAACTGTGGTTGGTGGTGACTGGTTGTAACTGTGGTTGGTGGTGACTGGTTGTAGTGGTGGTAGTTAGCAACGCCGAAGATGTATTTGCTGTGACAAGTTGGTTTCTATAACTATATCATATATTGTACTTATATATCTATGAATGCAAATACTTTGCCAGTGTCTAATTCGATTTAGATCAAAGGTGGCCCATGCATTGTGTATCGGTCTAGTGAAGGTGATTCATTTTTGGCGTAAATTAATAAAAGGTCAGAAATCATGGCCAGGGTTGCAGGCACAGCGACTTGTTTTTTTTTTTCTTCTTTTTTTTTTTTTAATGCAACCCAGATTTTAACATGTGCCAGAGAAATTGTCAGTTTCTTTAATTTTTCTTTGTTAAAGTTTCAAAATACCAAAAATGGATTGTGTAAATGCCAAAAATTAGTCTGAGTGCCTGACAGCTCTGGTCCTGGCTCAAAGTTAAAATTCGGGATCCGGCGTTATCTCGTGCATGCCTTATTCAGCTTGGATCAAAACTGGTACATTCATTGTGTATCGGTCTGGGAAGAAGAGGGTTTGATACTGGTGTACATCGTTCATGGGTCAAGGTTGAAAGGCATGAGTCAGATTCGAAGTTTTACTGATATAGGTGGGGCTTTATCTCATGAAATCCCGATCTTGATAATTCCTGATCTGATTTGCTTCAAAACTACGCTCTGTATAGGAATGCCAAGAAGTTATTCGATCTTGGCTCCAAGCGATCTTATGTCAAGGTCGTGGATCAAGGTCAAGGTTCGGGCGTGGCTTTGTTGTGCTCTTTGAGCGCCCTTTTTCTCGTTGTGGTTAAATCAGTGACTGGTGGACGCTGCGATTGTAATGATGGTTGGACCCTGTGGTGATTGTTGTGGGGATGCTGTTCATCTCTTCGGTACGATTAGCTCCATTTTATTCTGTTCTAATCGCTAGAAGTTATATTCACGCTCAAGGCAGATCTATTGTTGTGAGGGAATTATAAACATCCTAAACACACTCACTGTAAAGAGGTATTTTATTCTCACTACTACCAGATTATCCAGTAAAGGAGAATTCTAGTAGTAAAGGACTGCATGCTGTTTTGGGAATATAATTGGTGTGAAGGTGATTGTCATGATCGTGATGGTTGTTGTGGTGGTGATGGTGGTTGCTGCTGTGATGGTAACTGTTGATGTTGTGGTGGTGATTGTAGTTGTTATGGTGGTGCTTGTTGCTGTTGTGATTATGAACGTGCTGTTTTGTTGGTGATGGTGATGACTGGTTGTTGTTGCTGTGGTGAATGTGATTATTCCTGTGACGATTGTGGTGGTTGTTCTGCTGGTGAGTGTACAGTAGTTGTTGCTGTTGTCGAGATGATAATTGATTATTGTTTTAGTGGTGATTGTAGTGTTTGTTTTGGTGGCGATGGCGGTGGTTATTGTTTTGATGGCGATATTGGATGTTGCGGTGATTGTCGTTGTTGTTGTGGTGGCGACTATGGTTGTTTTGCTATGATGATTATGATTATGGATTGTGCTTGTTGTGGTGGTGGTGCCGTGCTATTAATACTGCTGTAGGGATTGTGGTTGGTGCAGACACACATCACCACTGCAGCTGTAAAAGGTGTTGGGATGGTACATAGGCGTGACGTTTCTTTTTCGATATCCACATCCAGACCTACTGCAATGAGGTGCTGTGAGTTCAAGCCAACGCGTTCTCGTTGGTTGACAAATGTATACAAAGTGACAAATTGCAAGATGCTACTTGGTCAGTTCACTACCATGTCCATTGCAACTGGTCGGGATATGGAAATGCTAAAAGGAAATGTCATAGTTGTGAGACTACCTCAAAATTTTATATCTACAATGGTGGAGCAGGGCTTGGAGTCTCCCCATAAAGGTGTTTGACCGGCCTAGTGATATCTTGCAAAGGACACGATGGTAATGATTGTGGCTGCGATGTAATTAACTCCTGTACGATAACGCGTTTTTTTTTTTTTCTTTTTGTCTGACTACCCCAGACGATTTTAATTTTCTGTAAGAAGATTGATGGAGGTCACAGGATTAAAAACTACCTTCATTAGCCCATCCATTACGATGTGCATAATCTTTTTTCATTCTGAGTTACACCAGAAAAGTATATTTTGCTTAGGAAAGATCTCGAAGAATTAACAGGTTAATATTGTGTTAGGTGCTGTGTGTGACGGGGGGGCTATTGTCATGACGGTGGCTGTTGTGGTGATTGTGGCTGGGACGTTATTAATCCTGCTGTAAGTGTAGGGACTATGCTGGGTGTGGGGTTAATTATCCTGATGGTCCTGATTGTAGACTCTGTTAATACTGCTACAGAGGTCGTGGTTGGTGTGGAAATAATTGTCATGATGGGGGTGGCTATTGTGGCTGTGGCGCTACGATTATTACTTTACGGACTGTGGTTAGTGTGAGGAGTAATTAGTCTGATGATGGCTGTTGTGATGGTGGTAGCAGTTGCCATTTTTAACGCAATTACCGCTACTTAAAGTGTAAAATTTTGCGAGGAGGCAATTATCAAGATGATGGCTGTCATTGTGGTGATTGTAGTTTTGATTCTGTTAGCAGCATACATACGTTTTTAACACCGCTGTAGGGGCTGAGATTGGTATGAGGCACAGAACCTGTTCGGTGGTGGTGGTGGTGGTGATGATTGTGGTTGTTAAGCTACTGATACCGCTACAATGGTTGTGGCTGAAGCGAAAGCTATTGTCTTGACGGTAATTCTTTTGTCAATTGTGGTTGGTGTGATGGTGACTGTGCTTGTTACGCTACTGATACCCTTACAGCGGTGGTGGTTGAAGTAAAATTATTGTCATGATGTGGTAATTCTTTTGGTTGTGGTGCTTGGTGTGGTGATATTTATTGTGGGAGCTGTGGTAGTGGTGATGGTTGCAGTGCTGATGACGGCTATTGTTGGGATGATAGTGATGATTCTTGTGCTGGTGATGATGGTAGACATTGATGAGCTGGTGATCACTGTGGTTGCTGTAATGGTTGTTGTGGTCTGATGATAATGGATATTGGTGTGGTGGTAGTGCCTGTAGTAGTTGTGGTAGTGGTGATGGTGCTGGATATTAGTGTAGTGCTAATAACAATAGATGCAGTTCTAGTGACGGCTGTGGGTGTGATGGTGGTGACTGTGTGTTGCGGGAGTGGTTATGTTGGTCATCGCAGTGGTAGTACTAATGACTTATTGCTGTGATAGTAATAATTGTGGTTACTGTGATAGTGGTGACTGTGGTTGTTGTTGCACTGGTGGTCATTGAGGTTGCTGTGGTGGTGGTGTGGTGATGGCCGTGTTGGGGTGTTAGTTACTGTAATCTCGTTGTTGACCCATCCACAGTGCTAATATGGCTGGCTTGGCTCAGATGGGTGCAGGGGATGTGAGTCTGCACTGTTTTCACACAATTACGCTTTTGGAGGAGTCTCTCTCTCTCTCTCTCTCTCTCTCTCTCTCTCTCTCTCTCTCTCTATATATATATATATATATATATATATATATATATATATATATATATATATATATATATATATATATATATTTCTCTTGCTTCTGTTCGCTCCCTATTCCTTTTCTTTATGTTTTCCCTTCTCTTTGCATCTGCTTCTTGTCCTTCTCCTTTTCTTCATCTCCTCTGTCTGTCTCATATTATTCTTGTGTGTAATTCTCTCTCTCTCTCTCTCTCTCTCTCTCTCTCTTCATCTTCTCCACGTATTCTTTCCCGGCTTCGTTCCTTCATTTAATATTTCTGTCCTTACTCTTTTCACAACGTTTCTTTCATCTTTTCAGCCTGTGGTTATTTTTTTCTCTCTCGCTTTCTTGTGATGATGGGAGTTACTAGTAGTTGTGGTGCTATTGGTGGTGGTGGTTGTAGTGCTAGTGGTAGCGGTGGTGGTTGTGGTGCTAGTGGTGGTGATAGTGCTTGTGGTGCTAGTGGTATTGGTGATAGTGGTTGTGGTGTTAGTGTTGGTGGTGACAGAGCTTGTGGTGCTAGTGGTATTGGTGATAGCGGTTGTGGTGCTAGTGGTGGTGATGACAGACCTTGTGGTGCTAGTGGTATTGGTGATAGCGGTTGTGGTGCTAGTGGTGGTGGTGACAGAGCTTGTGGTGTTAGTGGTACCG
The DNA here is from genome assembly GCF_032717465.1 of Coenobita brevimanus. Taxonomy (NCBI): domain Eukaryota; kingdom Metazoa; phylum Arthropoda; class Malacostraca; order Decapoda; family Coenobitidae; genus Coenobita; species Coenobita brevimanus. Next base: position 16,319,136 of record NC_137000.1, on the reverse strand, counting down.
GTGATAGTTTTTTTTTTTTTTATGTGTCCGACTCTGGGCATAGGCTTCACAGCCTGCTATCAAGGCCTAGCAGTCCTCCTACATACCATACACCTCTACATGTCACCACTTCGGCGCTAACACCCACCGTCCATATTAAATACATGTTAGGGCTGTCTCATACAGGATTGGTGTATTGGTATTAGCGGGGGTATTTTTACGATATGTCGGCGGGTCTTCTAGTAAATCAGTAAAGCCTGATTTTATGAAATTCAAATCCTTAAACTGTTCCCTGCCCCAGCCGGGATTCGAACCTGGGTCCGTAAGGACTGCAGGCCACCTCTCTACCGATTGAGCCACCGCCTCCCCGTTGGTGATGTGTGAGTGGTGGCAATAGGGATAATGGTTGTGGCGTTTGTGGTAGTGGTGGTGGTGATAGTTGCTGTGGTGTTAGTGGTGCTGGTGATAAAGGTTGTGGTGTTAGTGGTGCTGGTGATAAAGATTGTGGTGTTAGTGGTGCTGGTGATAGTGGTGGTGGTGATAGTGGTGGTGGTGATAGTGGCTGTGGTGCTATTGATGGTGGAAATGGTGTTTGTGGTGCTGCTGGGGGTGGTGATAGTGGTTGTGGAGTCAGTGATATTGGTGATAGTGGTTGTGGTGCTAGTGGTGATGGTAATAGTGGTGATGTGATAGTGGTGGTTGTGATAGAGGTTGTGGTGTTAGTGGTGATGGTGATGTTGGTTGTGGTGCTAGTGGCGATGGTTATATTTGTGGTGTTAGTGGTGGTGGTGACAGTGACTGTGGTGTTAGTGATGGCTGTGGTAGTTGTGGCTAGTGGTGGCTGTGATAGTGATTGTGGTGTTGGTGGTGGTGGCGATGGTGACGGTGGTTATAGTGGTTGTGGTATTAGTGGTGGTTAATAGTAGTTGTGGTGTTAGTGACTTTGGTGATAGTGGTTATGGTGTCAGTAGCGACAATGATAGTGGTGGTGGTGATGGTTGTTGTGGTGAGTGACTGTGGTGTCAGTGGTGATGTTGGTGGTTATGGAGTTAGTGGTGATGGTGATAGTGGTGGTGGTGATAATGGTGGTGGTGATGGTGGTTGTGGTGTTTGTGGTGACTGAGTGACTGCAGTGGTGGTGGTGGTGTGAGCTGTTGTGGTCGTTTTATTTGTGGTGATGATGTGAGGTGTGGTTGTTGTTGGAGGTATCAGGACAACTGCCCCCTGGACAAGCGGCCCCCGGACAACTGCCCCCTGGACAATCGCCTCTGTAGGACAGGAGTAGACTGTAGCACCAGTCGAGCAGGGCAGTACTCCCGAGGCGGATGGAAAGCTGATGACAGGGAGTGCTGGAGCTCCCGTTTCATCAGCCCTCAAGACTAGTTCATGACCATCCCCCTTCGCTGAACTTTTTCAGTGTGACATTTACACAGAGAGTAGGCCAGCAGCTCTCCATTACAAATTTCTCTATCTACATCTAACTACATGCACAGTACACACTATACATCCTTTTCCAAAATTCAAAAAAAAAAATAATAATAATCATGGCGTCTCAACACTCAGCCTCGGAGTCCCCAGGGGGGGGACCATAAATGCCCCCACCTTCCGCCCCTCTTCCGGTGACGACTTGAGCTGCCTGGAACCACTGTCTGACTCACTTCTTCTTCATTTCTGCAACATTCGTGGCCTTTCCTCTAACTTTCTCTCTGTTGAGCACCACCTCTCCTCCTCTAAACCTCACCTTCTCTTTCTGACTGAGACTCAGCTGTCTGAGGCAACTGACACCAAACCCATTTCTGTATCTTCCTACTTTCTCTATACTCATTTCAAAGCCAAAGGTGGATGTTGTGTATATATACGCAATGACTTATCTTGCTCTCGTGTTCCTGAACTCGATTCTTCTGAATTCTCTACTCTCTGGCTTCGGCTTTCCTGTCATTCTCTGACTAAATATATCTGTGCTGTTTACTTATCCCCTAATTCTACTATCAAAAATTCTTCGACTATCTTACTTCTACGATGGAACACATTCTGTCCATTTCTCCTTTCTCTGAAATCTCCATTTTAGGAGATTTCAATGTTCACCACCACCTTTGGCTCTCCTCTCCTTTCAATGATCCACCTGGTGAACAAGCCTACATCTTTTCTATCCTTAACGACCTAGAGCAGATTGTACAACACCCTACCCGTATCCCAGACAGCCTTGGAGAGAGCTCCAACATACTTGATCTCTTCCTTACAAGTATTCCTTCTGCTTACACTGTTAATCTTTTCTCTCCGTTGGGCTCCTCCGATCACAACCTTATTACCTTAACCTGTCCTGTCACTCCGGTACGGCCTGTAGACCCTCCAGGGAAACGTCGTCGATGGCATTTTGGAGCCGTGGATTGGGAGGCCCTCAGGCAGTACTTCTTTGATTTTCCCTGGAATGATTATTGCTTCCATGGCCGGGAACCATCTGAGTGTGCCTTGTTCATTACTGAGGTTATTCTCTCGGGCATGGAAGAATACATTCCTTTCTTGTATCCTTTGTCTAACGCAAGAAAACCTTGGTTTAATCACGCTTGTTCTAATGCTGTCCGCAACAAGGAGAGGGCCTACAAAAGGTACCGGAGTCAACCCACCCCTGAATCACATCATATTTACATTTCTGCCCGGAATCGTGCTAAGTCTGTTCTTCGCTCTACTAAAAATAATTTCATCCATAATAAGTGCTCTCAACTCTCCAACTCGAATTCTTCCTGCTCCTTCTGGCACCTTGCCAAAAATCTTTCTAACAACTTTACCTCATCATCCTTCCCTCCTCTTTTCTACTCTGATGGTTCTGTAGCTATTTTTTCTCCTGATAAAGCAGTTCTCTTCACACAGACTTTCTCCTCCAATTCCACCTCAGACGATTCCGGTGTTGTTCCTCCATCACTTCCCCCCTCTGACTTCCTCATGGCTGACATTAAAATTTCTTCAGCTGATGTATTTTCTGCCATCACTGGCCTCAATACTAACAAGGCATATAGGCCTGATGTCCCTCCTGTTGTTCTCCAGAACTGTTCTTCTGTGCTTACACCCTGCCTAGGCAAACTCTTTCGCCTTTGTCTGTCAACTTGTACCTTTCGTTCTTGCTGGAAATTTGCTCTCATTCAGCCAGTCCCAAAGAAGGATGACCACTCCCAACCCTCCAATTATCGTCCAATTGCTTTAACGTCCTGTATTTCAAAAGTTTTTGAGTCAATTCTTAATAGAAAAATTTTAAGGCATCTTTCCTATCACAACCTTCTTTCTGATCGTCAGCACGGGTTCCGTCAGGGACGCTCCACTAGCGATCTTCTTACCTACCTTTCAGACTCTTGGTCATCCTCCTTTCCTGACTTTGGCGAAAGCTTTGCCATTGCACTTAACATCTCTAAGGCTTTTGATCGAGTCTGGCATAAATCTTTAATTTCCAAACTGCCCTCTTACGGTTTCTATCCTTCTATCTGTGCCTTCATCACTAGCTTCCTTTCTGGTCATTCTATAGCCGCTGTTATAGACGGCCATCGTTCTTCTCCTAGATCTACCAACAGTGTTGTTCCTCAGGGCTCTGTCCTATCACCAACTCTCTTCCTTTTATTCATCAATGTCCTTCTAAGCTGTACATCTAACCCTATCCACTCATACGCTGATGACTCCACCCTTCACCTTTCCATTCGGTTCCTGCATCGCCCATCTCAGCAGTTACTTCAACAAACAAGGGATGAGGCTATGGCACATCTAATGTCTGACTTGGCTCGTATCTCTGACTGGGGTAAAAATAATGTGGTTGTTTTTAATGCATCTAAGACTCAGTTCTTACACCTATGAACCCGACAAAATCTTCCACAGGTATACCCACTAATGTTTAATGATATTCAGCTTAATCCTGCATCATCCTTGAACATGCTTGGGGTTTCATTTACTCGAGACTTATCTTGGAAAGATCATATTACATCTCTTGTAAAATCTGCTTCCAAGAGATTAGGTGTGCTAAGCCGACTCCGTTCTTTCTTTACCCCTGCACAATTGTTGGCTCTATACAGGGGTTTTATCCGCCCCTGTGTGGAGTACAACTCTCATGTGTGGGGAGGCTCCCCACATAGAGCTCTTCTCAATAGGGTGGAGTCAAAGGCTTTTCGTCTCATTAACTCTCCTCCTCTTACTGACTCCCTTCAACCTCTGTCTCTTTGCCGCACTGTTGCATCTTTATCTCTTTTCTATCGCTACTCTAATGGTCACAGCTCCTCTGAACTGTCTGCATGCATTCCTCCACCTCTACGACGGGCTCGTAGCACCCGTCTAGCAGCAAACTCTCATCCCTTTTCTGTCCAACTCTCTAATGCAAGAGTTAACCGTTACTTCCAGTCTTTCATTAATGCAACAGTTCAACTCTGGAACTGTCTCCCTCTGTCTGTATTTCCGGCTGCCAATGATCTCCAGTCTTTCGAACGCAGTATGTCCAGGCATTTCGAAATGATCGGATCTTGAAATTGGCTTTCTATTGTATTTTGTTTTTTCTCTTGGAGGGAACTGTTATTGCGGGCTTATGGCCTTTGGTTCCTTCTTCCTCGCATAAAAAAAAAAAAATGCCCCAGGACAACTGCCCATCCCCCCCGGGCAATTACCTCCCGCTAAAGATTAGGTTAGGTTAGGTTAGGCTAGGTCAGGTTAAGTTAGGCTGGATTAGGTTAGGTTAGGTTAGGTTAGACATTTGCGACCATCAGGTGATATTTTGTGGGGACAATTGTCTGCGGGGCAGTTGTCCAGGGGGCAATTGTCCAGGGGGCAGTTGTCATAGAACCGTTGTTGGAGTGGTGAGGGTGTGAGTGGTAGTTGTTACCTTGGTGGTGTGAGTGGTTGTGGCTGTGGTGGTAGTGGTGTGAGTGATTGTGGTTTTCATGGTGGTGGTGTGAGTAGATGTGGCTGTGATGATGGTTAAGGGGCTATGGTGTGGGTAGTGTGAATGGTTATTGTGGTGTGTGTGTGTGTGTGTGTGTGTGTGTGTGTGTGTGTGTGTGTGTGTGTAGGTGTGTATAGTTATAATTGTGGTGGTGGTGGTGGTGGTGGTGGTGATGGTGGTGGTGGTGTGTGCATGTCTGTGTCTGGGAGCTTTTGGTGGTGGTGGTGGTGGTGGTGTGTGCATGTCTGTGTCTGGGAGCTTTTGGTGGTGGTGGTGGTGATGGTGTGTGTGTGGCCATGGTTGTGGTGGTAGTGGTGGTAGTAGTGTGAATGGTTTTGGCTGTAGCGTTGGTCATGAGAATTACTGTGGTTGTTGTGGTGTGAGTGGATGTAACGGTGGTGATAGTGTGAATGGTTGTGATTGTTGGTGGTGATGATTTTAATGATTGTGGTTTTGATATTAGTGGTGTGAGTGGTGGTTGTGGTGGTGGTGGTGGTGTGAGTGGTTGCTTTTATGATGGTGGTGTGAGTGGTGGTGATAGGGTGCGACATTTGTGTAGGTGAAACGGCGAAATTCTGAATGGTTGTATTGGTGGAGAGAGAGAGAGAGAGAGAGAGAGAGACAGACAGACAGACAGACAGACAGAGAGGTTACTGACTAAGACATTAAATAAACGCTTGTCCATTTGCCCAGTGTTCTAACTTCATAATGAGCTAATAAAACTGAATGTCAAAGGTCAGAGTCACGGCTGAATATTGAACCAAGAGACTGTAGCCTCTCACCCTACACTCAATCCTCAGCACCCCTCACGCTCTCCATCCACTCTCCATAATTTGGACACACTCCATACACCCTCCGCTCTCTCTATACTCTCTCCACACACTCTTCAAACCCCACAATCTCCACACGCTCTTCACATACCACACTCTCTCCACATTTCCCACCCACACATTCTCTACAGTCTCTCCACACGTTCTCCATACACTCTCCACACTGTCCACACAATGCTGAACTCACTAATTATTCTTTTCACAACTCCACACCCCTCACACACCCTCCACATAGTCCCACACCTTCACATAAACACAGATACCGAACAATCCCACTTTCTCCACGCACTCTTCAGTCTCTAGTAGTCCCAGTCACACTCCACACATCCCTGTCTTTTACTCGGCACACAGAACTGGCCCATACATTCAGCATAATCACCCAGGATCTGGACATTCTCTCTCTCTTATCACAATCCCACAGTCGCTATGCATCGACACACCATCTAATACGCATAACACGCTTTTCTTACACTCTCACCCCATCCACAATCCCAGACCCTCCACATATGTTCACAAACTACCACGTATCCCGGATAATCTCAGATCCCCACAGATATTGACACACCTTTCCATACGTCACAGACTCACACACCTCCCACATCTTCACACACACTTCGGACATATCACACAATTCCATTCACCACACACCACTTTACATATTCCCACATTTTGTTCACTTTCTCATACTTTTCACATTCCAGTTAGTTGCTCTTCTCACAGTTCCCACGCACCTTTTATTCGCTCTATCTCACCTTTCATAATTCACCTAAACTCTGTCTGCCAGTTCTTATAAGATAGAAAATTCAAGACAGTTTTGATTCATTATAGTTCCTCTTCTTTTGTCTTTTCGTTTCTTCACTCGTCAGGCCGCCACATAATTCCGTACGCCAATCCTCTTCTCTTCAGCCACTAACAATCTAGTCCTTCCTTTATCAAGCATTCTTGGAGTCTCTCAATCGTGATATTTCCCTAATAATCTTATTCATTGTAGATACGTGGCACCTTGCTTTTATCCCGTAGAGCTCTTGTTCAAGTACTTCACGACTCCTCTTTCTTACATCTTTTGTAATAACGAAGAGATTCTGATATCCTACGTTGCATCCCCACTCTCTTACCACTGTCTTGTCGTTCCCCTTTGCCCCGCGACTCGGGAATCAGCCAGTGATCTTAGTCGCTCATTTGTACAACTAATTATCTCGTGAGCAATCTACCTCAGTCCATGTTTCCCGCTCATTGCGTCATCTGCGCTCACACTGGGTCCAGGCAGCTCCACTCATATAGATCTTCACCCCTAATACCCGCTCTATTCTTCATTTCTAATTATTGACTCACGTCTGGCTTATTTTCCCCACTTTGCTCATATTCTGAGTACACACACACACACACACACACACACACACACACACACACACACACACACACACACACACACACACACAGCCACACCTCAGCCACTGCACGGGTGCAACTGCAGTTCTGAGCCTGCTTAAAGTGGATAGCCGGAGGAGAGGACGTCAGGCTGCTGTGCTGTGCTGATGGTGTGGTGGTGCTGTGGTGTGGCTGTGGTGGTAGGACGTTATGATGGTGCTGCGGTAGTGTTGTGGTGACGCTGTGGTGCTGTGATGATGGTGTTGTGATGCTGTGATGTTGTGGTGCTGTGGTGGTGGTGGTGTGGTATTCCGATGACATGGTATTATGGGCCTACTGTGGTGCTGTGATGGTGTTGTGATACTGTGGCGGTGTTGTGGTGTTGTGCTATGATGACGCTGTAGTGGTGCTGCAGTTTCGGTGTGTTGTGGTGTTGGTGTGGTGCTGTGGTACAGTGATGGTTTTGTGGTGTTCTGGTGCTGCAGTGGTGTTGTGCTGTTGTGTTGTGATGGTGTCGTGGTGCTGTGGTGGGGTTGTGTTGTTGTGGTGCTGAGGTGGTGTTGTGTTCATGTGCTTGTGGTGCTCGGGTGGCATTGTGGTGCTGTGATCTTGCTGCGATGCCGTGGTCGTGTTACGGTGCTGTGATGGTGTTGTGATGCTGTGATGATGTTGTGGTGCTGTGATGATGTGACGGTGTTGTGATGATGTGGTCGTGTTATTGTGCTGTGGTGGTGTTGTGATGCTGTGATCTGATAAGATGCTAAGATGGTGTTGTGGTATTGTGATGGTGCTGTGGTGCTATGGTGGTGTTGTGGTGCCGTGGTGATGTTGTGTGTTGTAGTAGTGGGTTGGTGATCTGATGATGTGGTATTGTGGCGGTACTTTGATGGTGTTTTGGTGCTATAGTAGTGTTGTGGTGCAATTGTACAATGATGGTGTTTTGGAGTTGTGATGCTGCGATGGTGTTCTGGCGTGTTGATGGTGGTGTGATGCTGTGCTGGTGTTGTGATGTTGTTGTGCTGGTGTTGTGGTGCTATGGTGGTGTGATGGTGTTGTGGTGTTATGGTGTTGTTGTGCTGTGGTGGTGTCGTGGTACAGTGATTGTTTTGTGGTATTGTAGTGCTGCGGTGGTGTTGTGGTGTTTTGATGGTGTTGTGGTGCCGTGGTGGTGTTATGGTGCTGTTGTGCTATGATTATGTTGTTGTGGTGCTGTGTTGTTCATGTTGTGGTGGGTTTGTGTTATGGTTCGGTGGTAGTGCAATAGTTTCTGTTGTGGTGTTGTGGTGCTGTGATGTTGTGGTACTGGGTGTTGTGATGGTGTTGCGGTGCTGTGGTGGTGGTGTTGTGCTGTGGTGCTGTGATGGTGCTGTTGTGTTTTGGTGTTGTGATGGTGCTGTTGTGCTGAGAATCTGTTTTGGTGTTGTGGTGGTGTTGTGGGGATGTTGTACTGCGATGGTGTTGCGATGTCATGGTGTTGCTGTTGTGTTATGAGGGTGTTGTGGTGCTGTGGTGGTACTTTGGTGCCGTGGTGTTGTGATGCTGGTGTGGTGGTGTTGTAGTGCTATTGTGCTGTGATGGTATTCCGGTGCAGTGATGGTGTTGTGATGCTGGGGTGGTGTTGTGTGGTGGTGGTGTGGTTCTGTGATGCAGTTGTGGTGTTGTGGTTCTGTGGTGGAGTTGTGGTGTTGTGATTTGGTGGTGTTGTGTTTTGGTGGTGTTGTGGTGCTATGGTCTGTAGTGGTGTTGTAATGCTGTGGTGGTACCGTGATGGTAATGTGATGCTGTGATGTGTTTTGGTGCTGTGGTGGTGCTCTTGTGATGCTATGATGGCAATATAGTGTTGCGTAGTGGGTGAAGTTGTGTGCTGTGTGATGTTATGCACTGAGGTGGTTTGATAGTGTATGGTGCTGTGTTGTGTGATGGTGTTGTGGACCCTTCGTGGTGATCTGGTGATGTGTGATTTCGTGTTGTTCTGTGTGGTATAATGGTGGTGTTGTGGTGGCGTTTCATGGTGTTGTGGTGATGATGTGATGGTGTGGCAATGTGTGTTACGGTCGTGGTGTGGTGGTGGTCTGTGTTGATATGTGTGGCTATGGTTGTGTGTTGTACTGTATGGTGTTTTGGTGATGTGTTATGTTGTGGTGCTTTGCTTTGCTGTGATGCTGTGTAATGCTATGATGTTTGTGATGGATGTGATGGTTGATGCTGTGTGTGTAATGCTATGATGTTTGTGATGGATGTGATGGTTGATGTGCTGTGTGACGATGAGTGATGCTGTGGTGTTGTGATGGTGTGTGCTGCTGTGGGCATTTGTGCAGCCGTGATGTTGTGGTGGTGAAGTGTTGTGCTGTGGTGTTTGTGATGCTGTGGTAATTGGTGATGTTGTGGTAATGAAGTAGCGGGGTGGTGCCATGGATGGTGCGTGACCCTGCAGTGATGCAGGGTAACATTAGTGTGTGGTGTTGTGGTAGTGTGTGGTGTTATGGAGGTGCTACTGTTGTGTTGTTGTATGTGACTATCTAGTAGTGTTGTGGTGTTGTAGTGCTGTGGTGATGAACACACGAAACGGGGATAACGACAATAAGCCTGCTTATCCATACGAGGCAGGTACTGTGTGAATTTAAACACCATGAACGACTAAGAAAAGTACAGTAAAGGACAAGGCTCTCTCCCCCTCAGCCTTCGTGCCTCAGAACCAGACCCTTCGGCTGAAACTGACAGGAATAAATAAGAAGGACCACCATGCAGTATGCAAAATCTGAGTACGAAAATTTACAAGATAGAACGAAACAAAAATCTTTTTCTACTCGGATAACCTTGTATTGGGAATAAATGATTGACATTTGTAGTCTTTGTGTTACTCATAGTTTGTGCATTACTAGCAACAAGTGGCCAGAGAACAGGAAAATAATAGCCTCCTCAACGGTATATATCTATATCTATATCTATATCTATCTATCTATCTATCTATCTATCAATCTATATATCTATCTATATCTATCTATCTATCTATCTATATATATATTATATATATATATATATATATATATATATATATATATATATATATATATATATATATATATATATATATCGTAATTTAAGGTGACCAGAAATTAATCGTGTAATGCAATTATAGCCTCACTAGAAGAGTGGTGGTGTCGGCCTGTATGGTGTTATGGTGCCGTGATGTGGTGCGCTGTTGGTGTGTGGTGCTGTGTAGCGTTTAGATGTATTGCTGTGTGATGTAGATATGGTGATTTTGGTGGCGTGTTACGCTGTGATGTTCGTATTGTGATTTGGTGATGTTATGGACTATGGTCAATTCATACATGTGGTGCAGTGGAGTGGTGATATGGCGTAATGGTGTGGTGCCGTTGTTTGGTGTGTGGTGTAGTGAAGTGGTGGCGCTGTGGTGTGGTTCAATATAAGAGTAATGTGGTAATGTGTCATAGTGAGTTGTAGCGCAGTGTGATGATACAGTGTGTGGTGATGGAATGGTATTATGCTTCCATCTAGCAGTGAAACAGTATTATATAACATACTGTAATTCTACCTCCAAATACCAGAGTGTGACCAGAGTGTTTAGGTGCTATAGTGAAGCTGTAAGTTTAGTGACAGTACAGTGGAGGTGATAAAATGCTTAAGTCAAATTAATCAAGCTGGGTTCTTTTCTTGTCTATCTGTCTATCTATATACCTAGGCTGCTTCCCCATGGAAAGAGTGGTAGCCGAGACAGGACGACACACTCCCAATTTACTCATCCATTCAAACACATTCATTCGCATCTTAACTCAAAGGGGAGAAGGGACAGATCCTCACCACACCACACCGCACGAGGGTCAATTGCGCAGTGCGATCAGTGACATCCGCAGCAAGGCCCGACAGCAGGGCTGGTTTACCCCTTTTCTTGTGCCACTGATTAAGCTGATGATATGGCTGGAGCTCAGAGGTGTGAAGGTGTGACGTGGTTTGGTGTGATGTGGTTATGATGAGTAGCAGTTGTGGTGTGGTGTGAGTGTGGTATGATGTGGTTGTGGTATGATATGTTGTGATTGTGGTGTGATATGATGTGGTTGTAGTGAGATGTATTTACAGTACAATATGGCTATGGTTTGATTTGGTTGTGATATGGTCTGGCTTTGGTATGATGTGGCTGTGTATGATGTGGATCTCTATGATGTGGGTGTGGTGTAGTGTGGTTTTGTAATGGTATGTATGGTGTATGGTGCATATGATTTAGTGTGGTGGTATGATGAAATTGTGATATGGTATGGTAACATGATGTAGTTGTGGTAAGGTGTGCCAGTGTAGTGTGGTTGTGGTAAGGTGTGCTTGTGTAGTGTGGTTGTGGTATGGTGTGGTTGTCATACAGTTTGGTTATACCCTGGTGTGACACTACCACCGTGACACCACACCCACAAAGCCTCCCTTCTTTTCTTTGCCTCTAGCTTAAAGGTGTGCTGTGATGGCCGCTGTGGTGAGGATAGAGCGCAGAGGCGAGTGTGATGGCGCGCTGTGGTGGTGATGTAGTGTGATGGTGTGGTGTAATGTGACAGTGTGGTACATTGTGATGATGTGGTGTGATGTAATAATGTTGTGCTATACTAGTATGGTGATGTGGTGTAGTGTAGTGTGGTGGCGTGGTTTAGTGTGGTGATGTGGCAGTGTAGTGGTTTGGTATACTGCAGTTGTGTAATGGTGTGGCGTGTTGTGATGATATGGTGTAGTGTGATTCAGTGTGGTGGTGGTGTGGAGTATTATGGTGCTATGATGGTGTTATGTAGTCTGGTGGTGTGAGGCAGTGTTGATGGGCTGTGCTGCTTTGGTTTAGTGTGGCAGTGTGTTAGTGTGATTTATTATGGTAGTATGGTGTGGTGTGGTGATATGGTGTAATGTGGTGGTGTGGTGTAGTTTGTTGTTGTTGTTGTTGTTTTAACTGTCTGGCCAAGCAGACCCGTCGACCACAGGTAAGCAACTGCATCTACGCGGCCGTCTACAGCAGTGGTTCTCAGCGTGGTCCATATGGTCCCCTGAGGAGCCATGCCATGTTTCAAGGGGTCCACATGGGACAAAATGGAACATAAGGGGGTCACAGTAGGTTCTGAGGTGGCCATCCAAAGCCAGCTGCCAGGCGTATGATCATGTATTCATAATCCTTACATTTCATCCTCCGTGATAAATTCAGCAGCCTACATACTGAAAGTTAATGTAATATTAAATATATATCTTACTGGAGAAAAAAGATATTTATATATTTAATGAAATGTTATACTCATGAGAAACAAATCGGAATGTTATAAATGCTTTGAGGTGACAAATCTTGGTACCCAGGACAGCTTCAAGCAACGTGAGGTTACTTGTTAAACTAACAGTGACTATGAGGGTGCCACAAAGGAGGCTCAGACGTGGACCATAAGCAAAGAAAATGTTGAGACACCCTGACCTACAGGAACACTGCAGTACATACACCGTGTAGCCATGCGTTCCCTTGTGGTAAAGAGTGCCTCACCAGGGTCGGACCAGGGTCCTTCCCACGGCGAGGTGCAGTGTGTTGGAGTAGTGTGGTGGTGTGGTGCGTTGTAATGGCACTGTGTAGTATTGTGTGTAATGCACTGTAATCGTATGGTGCAATGTACTGGTGTGGTGTAATGTGATGATGTGGTGAGACCCTCTGAGGAATGGCGTAGCATAGTGTGACAATTGTGTAGAGTGGTGCTATGGTAATGTGTGGTGATATAGAGATTGGAATGTGTGGTGATATACAGCACTCTTGTATGTGTAGTTAAGTGTGATAGCGTTGTGGTCCATTACGATAAGAATGAAACATGATGCAGTGTGGTGGAGTGGTGTGATGCTATGGTGTGGTAGAATGTGATATATAGTGGCAGTATGGTATAGTGTGGTGGGTGGCTGAATGACCTGGGGACTTATTTGCCTTCACTCTGAGCCTCCTTAATCTCTACCGTCTGGAGAGAGAGAGAGAAAGAGAGAGAGAATATGTGTGTGTGTGTGTGTGTGTGTGTGTGTGTGTGTGTGTGTGTGTGTGTGTGTCTGTGTCTGTGTGTGTGCTAACAGTATAACTCAAGCAGTTTCCATCGGATTTTAACCAAACTCAGTAGAATGACTAAGGTTTTGTCAAAAGGTTAATCCACTGTATTTAGTACAATACTTCACAGATCAAGGCTAAATAAATATAGGCTTTGTCCGTCTTGGAGAAAAGTTGATTGAAAGGTTCGGAGTAAGGCAAGGATGAAAGAATTCGATTTTGGTCCAATCACAGGTCAAGATCAAAGGGAAAGGCCAATTGTTCAAGCGTATAACTGAAACAAATATTGTTTAATTTTGACCACACTCGGTGGAAGAAGTGAAAGTCAGCCAAGGATGGAGATTCAGTTTTGAGAACAATAGGTCACAGGTCAAGATTACAGGACAAAGTCATTCAGTTTTGATCCGACTTTGACCAAATTTGGCGGAAGTGTTAAGGGTTAAGCAAGAATGACGTGAGTCAATTTCGAGAGCAATCGGTATAAGATCCAGATGACAGGGCAAAGTCAAATGCTCAGTCCTTAGACCAACTGTTAGGCCCAAGTATTGCCTCTCTGGGTGCTCCTTTTTGTTTTTTTACTTTATCTCGCCTCTTGTTCGGGTGCTGCCTCTCTTTCTTCTTCCATCCACCGAAGTCTCGCTCAGTCCTGTAGACACTTTCACTCTTCTCTCACTTCGTATTGCCAAAGCGTGTCAGGGAATTTTTTTATTCCATTACAACAACCTCCCCAAGAACATCCTTCACGAATCCGTTCATTAGTCCGTCAATCTCTCGTTATCACTCCACATGACCTTGAAATTTGTACGCATTGATGTTTCTAACCTGACTTGCTCATAATCAGCAACGCCCGCATTTCACTACTGCGCGGCAATTTAGGCATTCGTGTACTCTCAAGCAATGCAATCATCACACTCCCTCCTACTCTGCTGTTTCACATTACTCTTCTCAGTATCCCTGACACGACTTTCTTATTGTACCTTTTCTTCACTTCACTCTCCGTTTGAAAATAATTATTCATAGCATTACCTGGACACTTGCAACCCCACATTTTATCCACCGCTGCACCATCTAATCTCATACCACAAATCATCGTTTTCAAGTACAAGCTCTGACACTGATTAATTAGAGCACTATTTAGAGATAAGGCCTTTATTTTCTTTAGCGTAACGTTTCTCCAGTTCATGACTTCGTCTGAAATGAGCGAAATGGCCCGCTTAAGAAAATGAAAACCCTTATCTCTAAATGGCGTCGTTTTTCATAACCAGTTTGTCAGGCACACCAGCCCTTGTAATAGCAGTGAAATTGCAATTAGTAACTTTTAAATTACGTTTTTCACACACATGCTACCAACTTTTTGTATCAGTCTGTATAATTTTTTACTCATTACCTCCATACTTCAGACAACATAATTATGATGACGTGACAGCCGTGCGTCAGGCCAACATTGGAGATCAGCCTCTCACTCAACACATCATTCACTTTCACAGCTGATTTTGTTCCATCGTATGTACTCTGGATTACTTTTAATAACCTTCTTTATGCTCCATCACTCCGAAAACTGCCTACGTGTCTACTCGGTCACAGGATGTTTTCTCCAGATCCATAAATACTGCATACAACCTTTAAATCCACCCTAAATGTTGCGCCGCTAGACATCATAATCCAAATATTTGAGATTATAGATATGTGTGTGTGTGTGTGTGTGTGTGTGTGTGTGTGTGTGTGTGTGTGTGTGTGTGTGTTTTATCCTCTAAATGTTTATGCGACAAAAAGAAAGGATTTGCCACAGGCTTTCGTATGTTTTTTCCTTTACACTGCGTCTTTTCCGACAGCCATTGTTCTACATGTTTTGTTGCAGTGACAACCCCAGTATCGTGCACTCGTGTAATAGGCGTGTGGGGGGAGGGGCTGGGGTGTCTAGTTATGTTAATGTGGGTGTATAGGGCTGGGTGTCGCATCAAGTGTGGTAATATGGGAGACGCTGAGGATATGGTGTCATGGTGCTGTGATCTTGTGTACCATGATGAGGGGCACTGGTGGTGGGATGTTAGGGAGGGGTGATATTGCTTGTGTGGACTGGTGGTGTGGTGGTGAAGGAGTGTCTTAGTGTGGGAGAATGTGAGAGGATGGTCGACTGTGGTAATGGAAGGGAGCGTGGTGATATGTGGTGTCTTGTGGAAGTGTGCTATGATGTACTGAGCAATAGAGATGTGTAAAGTGAAAGCGAAGTGTGATTATATGGTAGTGTGATGCTATGGAAAAGGTATGCATGACGATGCACGTGATAAATATTTTACACTTATTTTAACTTGGCAGTTGCTGGAATGGTTTCCCTCCTCCAAGCGTTATGAAGTAAGTTTATAGAGAAAAAAAATATACACGGGTATTTGTGTTTGTGAGGAGAAGCCAAGAACTTTGAAGGTTTGAAAGCTGAGTAAGTGTGTTGGTATGCAGTGGAAATGTGGTGGATGAAGTGTGGTGAAGTGTGATGGTGTAGGATAATGATGTAAGTAAATGTGGCGATGTGTTGGTGTGTTATAGTGTGCAGTAGAGGGGATGTGGTTGTGTGTGATGGTGTGCAGTAAAGGGAATGTGGTGACGTGTGATGGTGTCCAGTAGACGGAGTGTGGTGACGTGTAACGGTGTGCAGTGGAGGGAGTGTGGTGACGTGTAATGTTGTGCAGTAGAGGGAGTGTGGTGACGTGTGATGGTGTGCAGTAGAGGGAGTGTGGTGGTGTGTGATGGTGTGCAGTAAAGGGAGTGCAGTGACGTGTGATGGTGTGCAGTAAAGAGAGTGTGGTGGCGTGTGATGCTGTGCAGTAGAGGGAGTGCGGTGGTGTGTGATGGCGCGCAATGTGATGGCGTGCAGTGTGATGGCGTGCAGTGTGATGGTGTGGGCTAATGATATTATTAAGAGAGGCGATGTGGATAAGGTGCGGTGGGTGTGCGTGACAAGCAGCGGTACCTCACCCAGCCAGCGAGTGCCGTGCTTGAAAACAAAGGTGGACGCTTATAAATCCCACACGCGATCATCTTAACTGGCAAGGCACAGACGGAAGTAGCTGGGAAGAAGGGCAGGAAGAAAGTATGGGAGGGATGTAAAGTTAGCAGGAAGATGAGAAGAACAAAAACGGTGTAAAATGACCACGGCAAGCAGCGGGAAAGGATTGCAAAGAGGAAGAAAGGAAGGAAGGAAGATGGAGGTTTTGGTTTAGTAGAAAAATGGGAAAGACAATTCTGTACAAAAGGAAGATGGCAAAGATCTAAGACGGAGTGCAGAAGGAAAGGTAGGAAGGAAAGGACATAGGGTTAGCAGAAATATAGGAGGGAGTATGCAGCTCCATGCATTCCTTTTCCATGGCATGATAATACCGTGACAACACTAAAAAGTAAAGCAAAACAAAAGCTTATCTATGGGCTGTCAGGGAGATGAGAAGGAAACATCAGTTGGCAAGGTGGTGACAGGGAGTTAGGAACAACTGAATCGCATCCTGTGAGTCAGTAAGGAGGATAGGAAAGAAGCAGCGATTTAAGAGACCTTGGCAGGAAACTAGGAAGAAAGAAAGGTGAACTGTGGATTGGCAGACATCAGGTACTATAATACAGATTCATTAGGACTATAGCAAGTTGGAAAGAGATGAAAGTTTTGATAAAAAGGAAAGAAAAATGAAATTACAAGAACACCACTGAAAAAAGACGAAAACTGATGTATGACAACCAGAAGAAAAGAGAAACAAGTAAAGGAAGGAAGGATGAGGAGGCAAGGAGAAAGGGAAAAGAAGGGAAAATATTAAAAGAAAAAAATTAAGGAAAAGAGGAAGACGTTACGATGTATTAAAAAGAAAAACAGAGAACTGTAAGAATAATAGCATACACACACACACACACACACACACACACACACACACACATATATATATATATATATATATATATATATATATATTTGTTTCACTCACAGACACACGGGTCGACCTTCGACCTTGCCTGGCTACCTTGAGTAATGACACTGGTCTCAAAACTGACGCACTACCTTCTTGCCTTACCTTCAGATTTTCTCCCATGTTTGGTATGCTTTAGATAAAAATTCTTTAAGATGACTTTGCCTGGTTAATCTTTGATCATTTGCCATGACATTGACCTTCAACTTGTTTTTCTCAAGAACAACAGATTTACTCATCGACTGACCCTCAAACCTTCGAGCTATTCAAAAGACAACACCTGCTCTCGCTCTGCTAGTCCTGCGTGTTAATGAGAAGAAAAGAGGGGAAGGGAAGAGTGAGCAGGAATAAAAGGAATGAAGAGAGACAGCAAAGAAAAAGACAAAAGTGGGCAAAAGAAGAGAAGGAAGAGAATAAATGAAGAGGAGAAATTTTAGGAGAAGCCGTGAAGCGAGAGAGAAACGATGCAATATAGAATGGGAGGAGGAGGAACGGAAGAAAGGGAAAATAAATGATTTTCTCTCTCTCTCTCTCTCTCTCTCTCTCTCTCTCTCTCTCTCTCTCTCTCTCTCTCTCTCTCTCTCTCTCTCTCTCTCTCTCTCTCTCTTTCTCTCTCTCTCTCTCTCTCAATATAGAATGGGAGGAGGAGGAACGGAAGAAGGGGAAAATAAATGATTCTCTCTCTCTCTCTCTCTCTCTCTGGGAGAGAGAGAGAGAGAGAGAATCGATGTGGCTGTGCGTATGAGATAAATGAACAAAGGCAGAGAGACGGACAGAGACAAAGGGATAGACTGATAGATAGATAGATAGATAGATAAACGGATAGTCAGACAGACAGATAGACGTATATGGATAGATGGATAGATACACATAGTTAAGATACATATAATCATACACACACACACACACACACACACACACACACACACACACACACACACACATACACACAGAGGAAGAAATATATATAAGAAAGTCAAGTTCATTTTTTTGGCCAGAAAGTGCCACAAGCCGCCCCTCTCTTGCCTCCTGGCCACGGTCGGACAATGGCCAGTTGTTGGTTCTGCCGTTGTGAGGACGCGAGACCGAATCCTTAAGGGGATCTGAGAGAGAGAGAGAGAGAGAGAGAATTCGAGTGTTTGAGAAATGACCTCCCAGGAAAAAGTCAACAAAGGAGGGTACAGAGGAAACACTATCAGTTATTCAGGCCATACAAACAACACGACCTCGGCCACAAGGTCTTTTATCTGTCTCTTTTTCAGTGTGTCTTTCACTATATCTATTTCCATATCTCTCTATCTATTTCCTATCTAACGCCGCGTTGTATAATGGGTGGACTTGTATATAGAACCTGCAGGTATTTCTGTCCCTACTTAGCAACGATTATCTCCATTTGGGTAAACATGGAAGAACTGGAGAGAAGGAAGAGAAAGTTATATGTAGAGATGAATAGAGAGGTGAAAAGATTAGTAAGAGAGAGTAAGAAGAGAGCGGATGAGGAATTTCGATGGAATTTGAGTGTAAAGTGGAGGGAATGTAAGAAAATGTTCTGGAAAGAGGTAAAGAGAGATAGGCAGGGTGCCAAAGAAGTAAGTTGGGGAGTAAAAGATAAAAATGGTAGATTACTGGTGGAGAAGGGAGAAAGAGTAGATGAAGAGAACACTTTAACGAACTGTTGAACATAGAGAATGAAAGTAATGCGAGTATAAGTGGCTGGAGAATGGCTGGGAGACGGAGAGAAGTGAGAAGAGAGGAAAAAATCAGTAGGAATGAAGTTGTGGAAGCGATGAAGAAAGTTAAAATGGGGAAAGCCCCAGGAATTGATGGAGTTTGTGGTGAAATGCTGAAACATGGGGGAGAGATAGTAGTAGAATGGATGTGGAAGACGTGCATATTGGCCTGAGAGGAAGGTAGAGTCCCGGAGGATTGGAAGTCAGGTATAATTATTCCCTTGTACAAAGGAAAAGGAGAAAAAGAAGTGTGTGGTAATCACAGGGGCATTTGTCTTCTTAATGTAATAGAAAATGAATATGGTACGATACTTATAAACAGAGTTAGGGAAATAACAGAGGAAGTAGTTGGAGAAGAACAGGTTTTACGAAGGGAAGTAGTTGTGTAGATTAGATATTCATTCTTAGATCTTTAGTGGAAATTTCTAGATATGGGAAAGAAGGTGCATGCAGCCTTCGTGGATTTGGAGAAAGCATATGACAGGGTGGATAGACAAGGATTGTGGAAAGTATTAAGAATATATGGAGTACATGGGAAGTTGTTGAAAGCCATGATGAGTATATGTGAGGGTGCTAAGGCTGCAGTGCGTGTAAATGGTGAACTGAGTGAATTTTTCTATTTGAAGGTTGGATTGAAACAGGGATGTGTCATGTCTCCATGGTTGTTCAATCTGTATATGGGTGGGGTTATAAAAGAGATATAAGGTAGGGCAGTGGATGTTGGACCAGCCCTAGTGAGAAAGAGCAGTGTTTGGAAACTCCCTGTACTGTTGTTTGCAGATGATACTGTGTTGTTAAGTGAAGATGAAGGGGAGCTGCAAGGCTTGGTGGATGAGTTTGGGAGAGTGTGTAAGAAACGGAATCTAAAGGTGAATGTTGGGAAGAGTACAGTTATGCTCTTCGAGAGAAGTGAAACCAGTGAATGTACAGTGAGGTTGGATAAGGAGGAAATGGAAAATGTGAGTGGGTAGTGTGATGAGTAAGGATGGAAGTTTAGAGGGTGAAGTGCTTGGAAGGGTACAACAAGGAAGAAAGGTTGCTGGTTCCTTGAAAGCAGTGATAAGAAACAAGGAAGTGAGCATGGAAGTGAAAAAGTTACTACATGACAGTATTGTGATACCAACTCTAACGTATGGAAGTGAAGCTTGGACCTCGTTGAAGGAGCAGAAGTCGAAAGTGAGAGCAGTGGAAATGAGTTAACTGAGAGAAGCATGTGGAGTCACATGGAGAGACAGACTGACAAATGAGTAAGTGAAGGAGTGTTGTGGTGTGGATGTGGATGTGATAGGACGCGTTAGGAGAAACACATTGATGTGGTTTGGCCATATGGAGAGGATGGAAAGTGAGAGACTGACGAGGAGAGTGTATGTGAGTGAGGTGGAGGGATGGAGAGGGAGGGGGAGGCCAAGGATGAGATGGAGGGATGGAGTGGAGAAGTATACGAGAAAGGGGGATGTGAAATGGCGGGGGACAGGGCGACATGGAGGAGATTTGTTTGTGGCCACGTCTTACGGGATTAAGGCGTCTGGCAATATAGATAGATAGATAGATAGATAGACAGACAGACAGACAGACAGACATACAGACAGACAGATAGATAGATAGATAAATAGATAGATACGTATAAATAATTCATTCATTCATAAATACATACCGTATATACACACGTGTGTGTGTGTGTGTGTGTGTGTGTGTGTGTGTGTGTGTGTGTGTGTGTGTGTGTACTGGAGTCTCCTCTCCCTAATGTCTGGTCGGATTGATCTAAGAATCAGACTAATAATTAATGCCTTATCAAAGGCCATTTATTCAATAAGTGATTAAGGAAACGAAAGTAATTACCAAAGGTTAATTCCTTTCAACATTTTTCGAATTGTGAAAACATTTGGTAAATACAGCATGGGTATGTGTGATGATTTCCCTGTGTCGTAAAAGGCAACTGGTCTGGACATACCTCCTTCGATACAGCAGGCGGTGGGGGAGGGGGGGGAGAGGAGGCCGAGATTTCCACTGCTTTTGGATGATCTGCTTATAATAAACAAAAGGGAATATAACTCTTTCTGGGAAAATATGAGCACCTAAGTTAGATTACTCACAACTGAATAAAATAAGTAAAGGAAAGTTTGAGTTTTGTGGGGTGAGGGGAGAGGGGAGGTGGCAAGAAGGGACTGATGAATGAGAATTAGGCAAAGAGAGGAATGACATATAATTAGGCTTGGTAGTGTGCCATTAAGGAATGAGGTGCCCAAGAAAGTGTCAGGGGCAGAAATAAAAAATTCTGCGCAGCGGAAAAGAATGGGGAGACCGCAAGTGTTTAGGAGATATATGAAGAAATGATAAATTATAAAGAAAAGAGCATAATGGAGATATTATGAGGAATACGTCTGACTACAAATGAAGCCGTACCTCTGATGTAGAAAAGAATTGTAACTGGGTCTTTGTACTGCAGTAAAGAGAATTAGTGTGGTTGCAGACTATTGTGGAATAAGTCTGTTGGGCGACATAAACAGAATGCAAACGTAGTTAATCAGAAGGTAGGGTACACATCAGAATGGCCGAGTCGTAAACCATTTGGTTTCGTGATGGCAGATATGTGGGTCATAATATGATAAAAGTAAGACAGACAGTGGAGAGAACATGTAAGAAGGACTAAAAGATATATGTGACATTTACCAACAGTGGAGAAAAAAATGATACTGAGCAAGGTGAAAAGGGAGGAATTATGGAAGGTGTTAAGCATGTATGGTGTGGAAGGAAAACACTGAATTCTGAATAGAGCTTTAAGATGGTATCCGACAGTAAAGTATCTGTAAAGTTGGACGGATGTTGGAATGAGTGGTTCAGTAGCAGAATCTGAACGAGACAAGCACGTGTAGTAGTATCCGTATGGTTGTTCAGTATAATAAGGATCGAGTTATGAAAACTTTAAAACATTAATGAGGGAAAAGAGAATGGTGGACGGTACGAGATGGAATATTTCAAATCTGATGTATTTAGCACCGTTTGGTGTCAGTGGATGGGAGTTTCTCACACTGGTTTAGGACTGATTCGATGCGTGTTATTAGCTATGTCTGAATATGAATGCAGATGAGAATAAAGTGATAACTGCCTATTGAGGCAGCTACTGACGATGCTGGTAAAGGGAGACAGGTTATAGCAGTGAAAAAATGTAGGTACATGGTGCAGTAGCAGAATAAGAGAGGGAAATCTGAAAAAGAATTGGATAGTAAAGCACCTCAGGGAAGAAAGATGACTTTCTTATGAAAGTTCCTGATAAGAAATAGGAAAATGAGTAGAGTGGCTGCGAGAGGATTTCATCATGTTATGTTTGGCTAGTTCCCACACCTACGTACGGATGTGTGACGTAGGTTTGGCATGAATATGAATGGCTAGAGATAAAGTAGTAGATATAACCTTGTTAAGGACTATAAGAGTTTTACATAAAATTATTAGGACAAAGAATCGGTCGACTCTTGTAGATGCTGAAGTAAGAAAGCCATTGATCAGTGAGTTAATATTCACAGATTGCACGGTCACAAAGAAAATTATTCGGAACAGGATGGTGAAAGAAGCACAGTTATACCTGAGTGATTCTGAAGGAAGGAGGAAGTGTAGGTAACCAAGGAGTAGATGGTTCGGTCCAAGTGAATGCGTGAAGAAGCGATGTTCAACGAAGCAAAAGAAATAACAAAGGATAAGGCCGGCTGGATAAAGTATTCGATTGTAGTGGAACAGAGCAGGGAAGGTTTGCACCACTCTCAGCAGGCAGCAGAATGGTTCTTAGCTTCTTAATAAGGTGATGAGTACGTGTGGTTGGCGTCTGGTGTTGGTCAGAAACGAGAATTTTGAAGGTCTGAACTGTGAATAAATGATTATATGGCCAACTTCACTCGCCACTTTTACTATTTATTGGTTGGTTGGGAAACTCTGCATCACCTTCGCTTTCTTGAATCAGGATAATAATCACAGTCTCAGATCCTCTAGCAGTCTTGAAAGAAGCCCAAGATTCTTGTTGATCATTAGTTTCCTTTGCATTTGTATTTCTGTTTCTTATGTGGATCTTACCCTTCCCATCGAATGTGTGGGAAACTGGACTACAAAAACGAAATTTACATACAGTGGCTTTAAATACAGTTTAAAACGAAGCTAACTTACTTCAGTCGGTACTGAGGAGAGAGAGAGAGAGAGAGAGAGAGAGAGAGAGAGAGAGAAAGAGAAAGAGAGAGACAGACAGAGAGACAGACAGACAGACAGTCAGACAGACAGTCAGACAGACAGACAGACAGGCAGAGTATGGTATTATGAGGTGTGAGGCTTGAGGAAGGTGAACGGGAGTCAAAAATAGTCGGGAAGAAAAGCAAAAAACAGGTAAAAGTGGGGAGGGAGGATAGGTGGTAGGACGCTAGGGGATGGCCAAGGGCGTTTTACTGGGCGGCGGAAGAGGGGTAAGGGAAGGAAAGAGACGAGGAAAAGAGAAAGGGATGGAGGGTAGGGGGAGGGAGGTACAGCCAGAGAAATGACGCGCCAATCATAGTTTTTATAGTCTGAGATATACTGTTCACGAGAGCTATTCCGAGTCAGGCGAATTGGGCCAACACCTGCCTTTTTTAGGTGTACCTGTGCATACGGTATTACGAGACTCTGTTACTTCGTCAACCTTGAGTTTTGAGGGGCATTCCTGTAAGCCTGAGGTTAGCTGTTCAAATTCTCATGGTCTGCATAACTCTAACATTTTATTCTCGCTAACGCCAGACGAGTTTATTCTGCTGATAGTGAGTCATAGCAGCTCCAGTGTTATTATTATCACCATTCACCCTCTGATGATGGAGACAACTCTAACATTCAGCTACTGTCAGACAATTTTATTCAACTAGAAGTGAGTTCTACCAGTTTGAGAGTATTAATATTGCCACCAATATCCTTCTCGTGGTCAAGACAACCCTAGTATTTTGTTGTAGGTAACGTTTTACAGTTTTATTAAACTGAGTAAGTCATAGCAACCTGGGTGTTTTAAGGCTGTGGTGCATCACTAGGTACAACTGAGGTCAGTAGTTCCTTTACACAACCTCCAAAATACCAAAACCTAAGGAGGTGGTGCCCATCTCACCAGTAATATTATAGACGATTGGAATTTTGCATCATTAATTCAAAGCCGCTGGCATGTACAGCATTAACGGACCGTAACTGTACCTGTGAGTCTGTTAGGGAAGCACCTTTACAGTTTCACTGACCTTGGATCTTTAGATTTTCCCATAATCTTGGTACAGGGTGTTAAGGTGTTGGTGCAGCTTTAGGTACCTTGGTATATGATGGGATGGGTTTGTAAGTCCCTTTACACCCGTGAAAAAGAGTTGTTCTGCACTGTCTCCTAACAGTTTCAAAAACTGATGAATCATTGCTAAGTCACCATTAATATTCAGGTCGACTGGAAATGCCAGTCTTGCTTCACTATTTCGGAACCCAATACATGTAAAGCCTTTATTGACCATAAGTGTACCTTAAATTTCAGAGCTGCTTGCAGTGTAAAGGTGGCTTGTACCGCTGTGGTGCAGACTGGCACTTCTGGGAATGCCCGCAATTTCAGGTAATGGAACACAAATTCGGAGCCTCTTCATAAACTAAGGCACCTCTGTAATTCCATCGACCTTGAAATCTTGGTGATTCCTGTAATTTTATGGCTGCGTGTAATGCGGTGGTACCCTCTGGGTTTGGGGGGATACCGACAGAAAGAGAGAGAGAGAGATGGGGGAAGGGGTTTACAGGTGTGATCAGAGGTCCTGCAGCCTCTCTTCTCCCTCCATGGTCTTTCGAAATAAGTGTAATTAATCAGCAGCTGATTGTAAATATGAATAATCTTTGGCCAAATAGTCATCAGTGTCGGTTGCTGCAGATTCACTACACTGATTTTTTTTACGTGCATGAAGAGAAAGCACGAAAGATGATGGGAATTTTGGTGCCAATTGCACATGAAGAATTCATCAACCGGCGTCTGTAATATCGGCAGAGCTATGGTGGTCCAGTGGTACCGCCCATATCATAGCGCGGGCATGCTCTGAGATCAGGGCACAAAGCCCAAGCTTTGGTGGGCACTTAAAATGGGTTGTGGCTGCATGTCGTTTCATATGCTTCCATGATGTTCACACCTTGCCGATTGATATAGACAGGTACACACAAAAACTGTACTGGAAATGGATGCTTTTATGCAATGGCACCGGGGTCGCTCAGATGCCCTGTTATACAAACGTCCATCAACTTCTCTATCCCCTGAAAGGTGATGGCGAGCTGAGTCTATAGTCCACTGGGTACCCATTCAGACGAACCTGGAGTTACTACCATTACAACTAGTCCTACGCATAATTGCCATTACAAGAAGAAGCACTCAGCCTGCAAGACCCGCACTGTGCAATCTAGAGGTCCATCCTTATGATTAGTAAGCACATGTAGTGCTATGCTGTGTTAATGAAAAAAAAGAGGACAAAATTTATGTGGCTATTGTAACAATCCGCCGAGTAGTTATCTAGTTACAGGGCGGACTCTACATTTGGTGTAAGGTAAAGACACAAGAAACAGAGTGGAACTTAACTATACTTTAATATTAAACCTTACACTACAAAAAGTACCTAACAACATTATGACAAGTAACAAGGTTAATGACAAAGATTAAAGTTATAACACTTAAACAGTAGTTACTGCACAAAGAACAAAAATAGATCAGATAGTTAAGCAAACGGACAAAGGGAAACAGTTACAGGCAAGATATAGAATTATATGATATACAAATAATACAAAATTGATATACACCCTCTTCCACGTCACAAGGTCACCGAGCACTGTTACCGTGAGGGAGGTGAATGGAGCGGTGTAAACCCACTCAGGGAGGAGGAACACTGTCAGCCGTTAATAGTGTTAGTCTGCCTTCTCTGACTGAAGCAGCGGTATATATACCCCCACGGGTGAAGCCCGGCTTGTTTCACCTAGCCGTGTGGGGCTCCGAGGCGGTGATCCAACCGTAACGAGGGAGCCCAGCACTCCAGTAGTTTAGTGGGGGCGTCACACCTCCCCCCTAAAACGACACCCCATCGAAGAGGTGGTGTCGTAGAGGCTGTGTTACAGGCGGCTGAGTGTGTCTGCTAGGAGATTTCTGAACCTCTGATGTGGTGAATGTCGATGTTAAAGGGTTGGAGGTATAGGGACCATCTTAAAAGCCGTTGATTCGAGAACTTGTTTCGATCCAGAAATGAGAGGGGGTTGTGATCTGTATACACTTGCAGAGGGGCACTGTTAGGAGAAAGGTAGCACTCAAACTTTTTGATGGCAGAGATGATGGCGAGTAGCTCCTTCTCTATAGTGGAGTAGCGACGTTGATGGACGTCCAGCTTTGCAGAGTGGTAGGAGACAGGGTGTAGTATGCCTTCCTTCTCTTGAAGCAGGGCGGCTCCCACAGCTTCTTCACTGGCGTCAGTGTGTAGGATGAACGGCTTGTTGAAGTCCGGCGAGAGCAGCACGGGATCTTGGGTGAGGAACGTTTCGAGTTGGTTGAAGGAGGTCTGGCAGTCGTCCGTCCAAATGAATGGCACAGAGCCACTCGTCATCCTGGTGAGTGGAGCAGCTACCTTGGCAAAGTTAGGGCAAAATCTCCGGTAGTACCCGGCCATTCCCAAAAAACGCATCAGCGCCTTCCGGGTAGTGGGTGCAGGGTACTGGATGATGGCAGAGATGTTGGCTGCTTTGGGGCGGAAGACTCCTCTGCCCACCTCATGTCCCAAGTTAGTCACCGTGGCCCGGCCAAAGGTGGTCTTGGCCAGCTTCACCGTGAGGTTGGCGTCGTGTAGTCTGGACAGCACCTCAGAGAGTTGGCAGAGATGTTGCCGCCAGTGGGGAGAAAAAATTAGTATGTCGTCCAGGTAGACTGATACTCCATCTAAGTCTTGCAATAGATAATTCATGGCCCGCTGGAAAGTGGCAGGACTATTCCTCATACCGAAGGGCATTACAGTATATTGGTAAAGCCCGAAAGGAGTAGCAAAGGCAGAGATGAGCTGAGCATCATCGGTTAGAGGAATTTGGTAATAGCCCCGAAGAAAGTCAATTTTAGTAATGAACTGTGATTGTCCCACCTCATCAATTAGATCATCTACCCGGGGGAGTGGATAGGCGTCTGGGATCGTGACAGAGATGACTCTACGATAATCAGTGCAGAGACGTATTTGTCCATCTTCCTTGGGCACGAGTAGACAGGGTGATGCCCACGGGGACTGGCTGGGGACTGCTAATCCTTGGTCCAACAGGTATTCCACCTCCTTCTGCATCTGTGCTTTTTTCTGTGGATGTAACCTATAAGGGTTGCATTTAATTGGATGGGTTCCTGGCACCAACTTGACTTTATGAGAGGTGATGGTACATCGGCCAGGATCGTTATTAAACAATTTAGGGTACAGTCTTATAATTGTTTCTAAATCCTGTTTTTGTATTGGTGTGAGGTGTTGGAGATATTGTTGGAGATTGTTAAGTATCTCAGAGTTGGACAGTGGAGGGGTTGGAATGGTGCTAGCTAACTCCGGCTCCTGAACCATAGGGCGGATGCAAGGGATCTCATGCAAGGTTTCAGGAGGGTTGGAGCTTGCTGTATTTATGGTGTGTTGTAAGTCTACGGGTAACATGAGTCTCGGGGAGTTGTCTGGTGGTTCCTGGTGCTTATAGGGCTTAAGTAAGTTAATATGAACAAGTTGAGTTGCCTTGCGACGGTCTGGGGTCTCTAATATAGAGTTGTAATTTGACAGTTTTCTCTGAACTCTATATGGACCGTGATATTTTGCTTGTAGAGGAGAGCCAGTGACAGGGATGTATGCCAAAACCATATCACCCTCATTGAATTCCCTAACCTGAGATTTATTATCATAGTGATTTTTCATGACTGTCTGGGCACGAATTAAGTTCTTCTTAGCAAAAGCTCGAACCTTACTCAATTTATCCTGAAGGGAATTTATGTACTGTTGGACAGTTATCAGTTTACTGGTGGGTGAAGCTATCATATGGTCTTTGATCACCTTAAGGGGCCCCCTTACCTTCCTTCCGTACAAGAGTTCAAAAGGAGAAACACCCAAGGAGTCCGATGGTGTTTCACGAATGGCGAAAAGAAGGAAGGGCAGTCCCTCATCCCAATCATGATCCTCCTCATGGCAGAATTTACGAATCATAGTCTTGAGAGTTTGATGTAGTCTCTCTAATGCACCCTGCGACTGTGGATGGTAAGCTGTGGACAGAGTTTGTTTAATCCCTAATTCCTTAAGGACCTGGGTAAATAGTTCACTTGTAAAGTTAGAACCTCTGTCTGACTGGATTTCCCGAGGAATACCAAATGTTGTAAACATGTGTTAAGGTTTTGGCTACATTTTTGGAGGAAATGTTCTTTAAAGGAAATGCCTCAGGATATCTAGTGGTGGGGCACAAAGTAGTGAGTATATACTGATTGCCTTTCTTGGTCTTAGGAAGTGGTCCAACTATGTCAATAATAATCTTTTGGAAAGGCTCAGCAGGTACTCTAATGGGTTGTAAGGGGTAAGGTGGAATTACTTCATTCGATTTACCTACTACTTGACAAGTATGGCAATTCTTAACAAAGTCAGTTACATCCTTCTTCATGCCTGGCCAGAAAAATTCAGTTAGCAATCTAGAATAAGTTTTTTTGATACCTAGATGGCCTGCAAGGCCTGCATGAGCAACTTCCATTACAGGATGCCGCAAGCTTTTTGGTAGTACTATTTGATGGTACTCAGCCCATGTGTCATCATCACCTAGTTGGGATGGCTTATACATTCTCATGAGTACTCCATCTTGGTGGTAAAATGAAGGAGGATGGGTTATATTATCCTTGGAAATGGCTTTATTATGCAATTGAATCAGGGAAGTGTCACTTTGTTGTGCCTCTTTAAGACTTTGTTCAGAAAATATGGTAGGAATGATGCTTTGGGGAGGTAGGGTAGGTTTAATTACTTTACTACCTTTGGATTGTGATCTGGTAATGGCACAACTAGGGAATAAGTTAGGTTGGGCTTGTTCAAGATCATCTGTTGGATTCTGAGGCAAAGGAAACCTACTGACAACTAGAGGAGGGTAAACAAGTCCTCCAGCCAGATCGTTGCCAAGAATGAAATCAACATCTGGAATGGGTAATGATTCATCTTCACTTACCCCTATGGTGACAGTTCCCTGGACCAAGCCACAGTTCAGGTGCACTCTGGCCAGAAGAGTGGGAAGGGATCGTGAAAGTCCCTCAGATATACCAGTTCTCCGGTATAGTTATCCTGGATATTGGGTAAGGCAGATTTCCGGATGAGGGATTGAGCAGCGCAAGTGTCGCACTATCTGGACAGAGTGCTCCTGTTGGCCAGGACCAAGCGCGACTGTACCGGTGGAACGGAATGGCTGGAATGGATCAGGAGAATTAGCATTGGGTGGCATGGATTGGATGGAAGCAACAGGCTTTTTTTGCAGAGATCTCTGCCACTTTGCACTTGGGGTCTGGGCAATTTGTTATTATATGCCCAGGTTTTTTACAAAAAAAACAGACAGGAGTGTTCTGTGCCACTTGCTTACCATCTTTGTTTCTATCTGTGTTCTTATTACTATCAGCACCTTTGGAACCACCAGGCAACCTAACAGTGGGTGAATGGGTTTTCCTCTCCCTGGGGGGTGAGCGATGCAGAAGTGAGTAGATATCAGCCAATTGGGCTGCTTTAAGCAAATCAGTCTCCTCCCTATCGATAATGTGTACCTTGATAGAGTGTGGAACTCTTCTCAAGAACTCTTCAAGAGCAACTAGATTAAGTAACTTATCAAAAGTGTTCACAGATGCAGACTTTAACCATCGTTTTAAGGAACGAAGCTTATCAGAGGCAAACTCAGCATAGGTTTGGTACTGAAGTTTAACAATGTTACGGAAAGCTTGGCGGTAACCCTCTGTGGAGATTGAATAAGCTGCGAGAATGGCCTTCTTGACTGTTTCATAATCAGTGTTGTTCTCAATGTTGTTACAAACAGTTAAAGCCTTATCTGATAGTTTAGGCTTTATGAGCCATACCCAGTCTGCTTCAAGGATCTCGAAATGTCTGGCTGTTGATTCAAATTCCCTAAAGAACGCCTCAGGATCGGTATCAGGGAAAGATGGGATTAGTTTTACATATTTAAGCAAGTCAGATTTACGAGGTGTTTGAGATGTAGGGAGATTCTGAGGTCCTAGCAGGTTTGGTTGTGTGCCTGCTAGTTGGACTTGAAGAGCCTGAAGTTGCAATTCATACTGCCTATTTCTTTCCTTTTCTTCATGTACCATTTTCTCACGTTCATGTTCTCTTTCCTCTCTTTCATACTCCATTTTCATTTGCATTGCCTGCATCTCTACTTTCTTTATCTCCAACAGGATTTGAGGATCTTTAATTATACTAGAAGCTTCTAGCTCCACTGCAGAGGCTTCGACTACCTCTGTGTCTCCTAAGTGGGTCAGAATTAGTGCTCTTAACTTATCTTTCCTCACATCCTGAGCGAATGGAATTTTTAAATGACTTAGCAATGTACTTAAGGTCATCCTTTGATATTTTAGCAGCTTTAAGTTCATCCAAGGAGGGGTTGCCGACAAACTCTAATGCATTAAAGTCAGTCATGGTCTTGAAAGTTCCGCACTCTTAAGTGAAACCTGCTAATGGCCTTATTTCTAAGCACTGACCAGGAATAACTGGTATAACATGTATACAGTCAACATAGTTATAAGGCAGTAAAGTGTAACAAATGATACTAGTCACGTACAGTTGGCTAACTAGCATGGACAAGATTGGCAGTTAAGAATAGTTTAACAATGAAAAGATATAACTCATGGGATAACAGCCGAATAGTGATGGCTGATTATCAGTAACAAGGGGATACTTATGGACAGACTAGCATTAACCGAGAAAAAGATGGTTAACTACTAGTGGAAAAAGACTAGCATTAACCGGGAACAAGATGGTTAACTACTAGTGACTGATTTATAAAAATTTTACCTCCTGTTAAATTCCTATAAACCAGTAATTGATAAGCATGAATGAGCTTCTGATACTATAACGCAATAACAAGCCAGGTTATCCAGGAGAGTATCAGCCCACACTAACACACAAAAAAGTCCTGAATAAGTACTCTTTCGAAATAACTGGCTGAAAGAGTTTAAGAATGGTCAGGTTACCACGTAGTATACGTAATTAAAGGCTGTGAACGTCAGTGGTTCACCACAGGTACATGGGTAACAAGATGAGTCTCAAACGGCTGGTGGGAAACAAGTCCTTACAAATGGAACAGCCCAAACAATCACACCTATCCTGCTACATTAACTACCCTTAAGTGGCCACTAAGTAAGGAATTTAAAGTCGATGGAAGCAGGCCTCACCGAAGGCTACACATGTGACGTGACCCTGTGAGGCGGAGAGGTTGTATTAGTTATAATAGATAATTACTAAATTACTTAACTAGCTGATTAATTATCAATCCCGGACAGGCCCCCACATGTAACAATCCGCCGAGTAGTTATCTAGTTACAGGGCGGACTCTACATTTGGTGTAAGGTAAAGACACAAGAAACAGAGTGGAACTTAACTATACTTTAATATTAAACCTTACACTACAAAAAGTACCTAACAACATTATGACAAGTAACAAGGTTAATGACAAAGATTAAAGTTATAACACTTAAACAGTAGTTACTGCACAAAGAACAAAAATAGATCAGATAGTTAAGCAAACGGACAAAGGGAAACAGTTACAGGCAAGATATAGAATTATATGATATACAAATAATACAAAATTGATATACACCCTCTTCCACGTCACAAGGTCACCGAGCACTGTTACCGTGAGGGAGGTGAATGGAGCGGTGTAAACCCACTCAGGGAGGAGGAACACTGTCAGCCGTTAATAGTGTGAGTCTGCCTTCTCTGTTTTTTTTTTTTTTTTTTTTTTTTTTTTTTTTTTTTCCGGCCTATCAACCATTGGGGACGAAGCCCCTGGTTATTAAGGCCATTTATATATATATATATGTATATACATTGAAACATATATACATATATATACAAACATATATATATACATACACACACACACACACACACACACACACACAAACACACACACACACACTTCCATGCATACATACAGACACATTTTCATGCAAACGTACATATATATATAATAATTTTAATCTTATTTAATTTTTTTTTTTGTATTTTTATTTTTTTAATTTTTTCTTGGTTTTATATTTTTTATACCTTATAATATAAAGACAAACTAATCTAAAGACCCTAAAACTAATCACCTAACAGACAAATCGCTAACCTATACTAAATCCTACAGAGACAAATAACTAGCCCCTACACTAATGGTAAAAAATACCTCGACTAACAGAACACCATCGACTACAGATATGTAATGCCTTTCTACATTACATACCTGCACTCATCACCTGGTAACTGTCAGTCGAGGCACAACTAATATAGGGGACATCAATATATGAAAGGGAACCAGACGAGTCAGGAACATTTCCATATACGTCAGCTGTCGTCCCTAATTAGAATAACTTAAGCAAGATAATATAATGTATTTACATAATTTGTACAGAAAGTGAAGAACCTCGCCCAGCAGACCACCATCGACTGCAAGTGCCCAATACCTTCCTATATTGCACACTTGCACTCATCAGCTGGTGACTGTCAGGCGAGGAACTTGGCTTAATGTAGGGGACATCAATATTAGAAATAGATCGGTGGGAGGAGGAACTATTTAAAATATGTAAACTGTCAACCCTAATTAATATTACAATATATACATATTTACTCTTCATAAAAACCATAACCACACAGTAAAAAAGTCACATCACTCTGATCAGTCCGGTCTCTCTCAAGAAAGCCATCAATTTATCAGTCATAACAATGTCCCCATCACCCAGGATGGTGGAAAGGGTGAAGGGGACGTCTACTGCGCCGCAGTAATTTATAAGTGAAGCACGTTCACGAATAAATCGCCGACAGCGCAGGATGATGACTGATAGATAACACCGCATTACAGATGTTACAGTGCGGTGGGAAGCGTCTTTCCATATATGGTTTTATGTGGGTTAAAATGGTGGCATTAAGCCGCAACCGTGCCAACACTTTTTCTTCTAGGCGACTGGGACGGTTGGCAGTGTCCCAGTCGCCCAGGTACGGCTTACAAGTTGGAATATTTAGTCTGGTCCACTGACCTTGCCACAGAAGATTTATTGATTTCTTTCCGAGAGAGAGACTCGACCGTAGATCACGAGGAACGTCCCAAGTCTCCTCGAGTTCTACAGCCGACTTTGCAAGTAAGTCAGCCTGCTCATTGCCGTAGATACGACAATGACCAGGCACCCAGATCAACGTGAATGACTTGTTGCATGAATGCAACTTATTAACGATGCGGCCCTGGATCTCATGAGAGTCCGTAGTACAAGATGCAATTGCCTGAAGGGCTGATTTTGAATCTGAAAAAATGACAAATGAGTCATGCCTAGAATTGAGAGCATAGGCTATGGCTTTGTCAATAGCAAAGAAGTTCTGAAGTAAACACAGATGTATGAGTCGGCAACCGATACCTGAGGGCACATTCAGTCGACCACACACTTGCACCCACACATTCACTCGACTTGGAGCCGTCGGTGTACAATTGATGGGACCCCAAGTGACGAACAATGATGTTACGAAACAAGTGGTGGACCTCCGCCTCCGGCGCCTTGGCCTTTGGTGCTGGGAGCCATGATACATCCACTGTAAAGCTGGGTGGCTCCCAAGGCGCTATATTTTTAGCACCAACTTGTCACAGTCACTGGGGTCGACACCAAGCTCCTGAGTCAGTAAGTGGAGGCGAGCGGCAAGTGGCCGACGCACTCCCGCCAGAAGGTGGTGGTATTGACGCAGGGGGTACAGGCCACATTGCCGATATTGCTTTTCCTTAATGTTCGTAGTCCATACGAAAATGCCAGGTGGTCACGGCGAATACGGAGGGAGGCACATTCGCCTCCACTTCCATACGAGCTACGAATTTTACGGGACAGCTCCAAGACACATTCGCAAGCATTTATTCTGTAACACATCCAATCCTTTCAGCGTGGCATCAGATGCAGAGCCATACACCTGTGCGCCATAGTCTAGCTTTGATCGAATAAGGGACTTATACACCATTAATAAAGATTTTCTGTCGGCACTGGGTAGTACCCGCTAGGTACTTGAGGACATTTAACGGTTTATGACAAAACGAGCAAGCAAAGTATTAACGTGAAGTTTAAAATTCATTCTACGATCAAAATGTATTCCTAAAATTTTACAGAATTTTGAAAAGGTACCGCCTGGTTATCCAAAGTTAAGCACAAATTAGGTACGTTACGATTAGTGAAAACTATAGCGGCACACTTACGGACGGAAAACTTAAATCCCCACTGCAAGGCCCATTGGTGGACGGAGTCAAGGGCTGCTTGAATCCGCCCAGCCGAAAATTGTGCATTACGGGAAGAGTGCCATATTGCACAATCGTCAGCGTAGAAGCGACATATTTAAGATTCCTCGGGATGGGAGCTGATGACAGAATATCATTGATCATAATACTAAATAAAGTAGGACTAAGCACACTTCCCTGTGGCACCCCGTTTTCCTGGATAAATATATCAGATGTTACGTTACGGGGCAATTTGACAGAGAAAGTTCTGTCCCTTAAGAAATTTGAAATAAAAACAGGCAAATTTCCTCTTAAACCATAAGCATAGAGCTTCATTAATATACCGTGTCGCCAGGTCATGTCATAGGCTTTATGGATGTCCAGGAACACCCCTATCATGAATTCTTTATTGGCAAATGCCTCTACAATACAATGCTCCAAATTCATTAAATGATCTAGTGAACTTCTGTATTTACGGAAGCCACATTGTTGATCATTTAACAAATTCTTCGACTCTAAAACAAAAAGAAGCCTATTGTTAACCATACGTTCCATGACCTTACATAGACAAGAAGTCAACACAATAGGACGAAATGAAGTGGGATTCATAAGACGACCAGCCTCTTTGGGTATCGGTATGACGTGCGCAAAGTGCCATGAGTTTGGGAACGTTCGAGACGCCCAAATCTCATTGTACAATGCTAACATCTTAATCAGGTTGTCCTGATTAAGATGCTGGATCATACCATACGTGATGGTGTCTGGTCCAGGGCTGGTGTCTTTACAGGATTTAAGGGCAAGGAGCAGTTCATCTAGCGTAAACTCTTGGTTGTACGGGAGTTTACGTCTTCTGTGGCAAAGTCTAATATCTGTAGCTCAGCCGTGCGTTTATGAAGTTGGAAACGCGGGTCATAATTGGCTGAGCTACTTACATGAGAAAAACTCCTGGCGAGGATGTTAGCAACGTCCACGGGCTCGTCATAGGTGGTGTTATTCACCTGCAAGGTGGTGACAGGGAAGTATGGGCGTTTATTATTTAATAATCTTATAGTGGACCAGACTTTATTTAATGGTGTTGTACGAGTCACCGTGGACACAAAGGACCGCCAGGAGTCACGTTTAGCCCTTCTTATTATTCTCCTTGCCTCAGCCCGTGCCTGTTTGTATGCAATAAAATTTTCCTCAGTGGGCTGACTATCAAAAATCCTGTATCTCCTATTGCGTTTTCTTAATGCTTGTCGGCAATCCGGCGTCCACCAATGTGCTCTATGCTTCGCATGAACTGTAGAAGTCTTGGGAATAGCAGCCTCAGCTGCGTGTAATATGGATTGGGTTATATTTTCGACCTTAACATCTATGGTCTCCCCAGATATATCTAAATTGGCGATCCTTGAGAAGGATCCCCAATCTGCTTTCTTATAGTTAAATTTTGGAGGTGGAGGGTCCGAAATGATGTCGCGTGTATAAGAAAGACAGATGGGTAAATGATCACTTCCCAAAGAGTCGTCGTAAGGGTCCCATGAGAGATCTTGATGTATACCAGGGGAGGCCAAAGATAAGTCAATGGCCGAAAAGTTACCAGTACGATCATCTACACGAGTCGCTCTACCATCGTTCAGAAGACAGAGGCTGGACTGTAGTATTAGGTCGGCTACTTGCTCCCCACGACCATCGATCCTCAAGCTACCCCATTGATAGTGATGGGCGTTAAAATCACTTAACACTAACTTATTCCCAGGGGAGATGTTCAACTAGTGAATTTAAAGCATCACTATCAATGGGGCCATGTGGAGGACAGTACAGAAGAGCAAATAGACAGATACGTGTTATTAAATTTTACTCTGCACGCGACAGCTTCCAGAGTAGAATTTAGAATCACTTCCGTTTGTGGGTGTGATTTATGTGTGTAAATGGCAACTCCGTGACCTTCATATCTTCTATACGAGTGGTAGTGTCTGAACTGTGGAGGATCAGGATGATCCTCCAGGCGCGTCTCCTGTAAACAAACAACGTCTGGCCTGTGTATTGACAGCAAGATTGCTATATCTTGTAACTTATTCCCAATACCTCTACAATTCCACTGTAATACAGTGAAAGCGACAGTTTAAGATTTACGTTGGGGGCCAGTGTGTTTAGGCTTTTTTTGCCGCCCGCCAGAAGGCGGCGACTACCGGTGGACCTATCCCGGTGCTTGCTTACGGAAACCTCCATATTTTCATCAATTACGAGGTTCCCAGGTTCCACCGAGGAAGAGCTACCCTTCCTCTCCCTCGCTGGGCCAGGAGTAGGAAGAACATGAGGACGTGACTTGGTAGAGGGTGGTCATATTACTCTTACAAGAGTTGTCAGGCTTCGTTTTAGGCTTGACTGACTGAGAAGCAGCAGCAGCCTGAGAGTAGGAAGTTGTAACAGGGGTATCAGGTTGAGAAGTGGATTGGACAGGAGGCTGAGATGGAGAGGTAGAATGTGTGACAAGAGGAACCGGTTCAGGGTCAGTCTGTGTCCCAGCAGAGCACATCACGGGACGGGACATCACCGCCGAAGCATAGGACCTATTCGGGCGTAGGAGTTGCATGCAACTGCTTCACCTTTTTCCTTGCTTCATAGTAGGAGACACCCTCAGTTGCCTTCACCGTGCAGACCTCTTTCTCCTCCTTCCACTTGGGACAGTCCCTAGAGGAAGTGGAGTGAAGCACCCTTACAGTGGAAGCAACAGATAGTCTCTGATGTGCATTGCTCAGCATCGTGACCCTGTGTTGCACATTTGCCACACACTGACTGTGAAGCCCGACAACTCTTAGCAATGTGCCCATATAATTGACACTTCATGCAACGGAGTGGGTTGGGGATATAAGGTCTGACATTAACAATTTCATAGCCAACTTTGACATGTGCTGGGAGTGAAACTTTGCCGAAAGTCAAAACAATGGTGGCCGTCTTCGTCTTTATACCTTCGGAAAATCTAGTTATAAACCGGGCATCGATGACATCTTGCTGAGCAAGTTCCTCTATGATTTCTTCCTCACTCATCACCATGAGATCCCTGCAAGTGATAACCCCCTTGCAGGAATTCATGGATGTTGGGATCTTGGCCTCGACATCATAGCAGTGGAATTTGCGCAGCTTTAACAAGTCCTTAACTTGGGAGGAATTACATGTCTTAACAAGGAGGTCTCCATTCACAAGTTTTTTCACTTGTTCCACCTCCCCAGCACAGCCATCAATAACCTTCTTAATCATGAAGGGATTGAGACTGCTCAAGGGAGTGGAACCTAGAGCATGGATAATTACAAATTCAGCATTTTTAACATTTATGTCAAGAGGCAATCGAGTCTGGGGCCGTTCTGTCTGGGGGCTGTCAGTCCGTTGATCGGTCAGGGGTCGGTCAGGACCACCTCCCCCTGAGGGGAGAGGCAGTAGGGCGTCCTCCATAGTACCACTCCCCCCTAGCGGGGGAAGTGGGAAGAAGGAGAGAAAACAAGCAAAGGACAAACAGCCGGGGACCACACACCTAAGTCTGAGGTTGCCCTCTCAAACCACTCCAGGGAGGCCCGACCGTGTTTCTTCACGCCCCAGAGCGATCAGTGGGGGGGACCCTCCGTGGGCGATAAGCAAAAGGTAAACTCAGTTTATTTGAACAGACACCTACTGTTCAAGACTAACAGGGAGGGGAGGTAACTGAGTACTAGCTAAACCTAAACGTCACCAGAAGGGTGAAAAAAAAAGAAGCTAATGCCGGTAAGGCAGCCCTGAATACTAGAGAAGAGCGCAGCGAAAAACACGTCTACACTCTCCACGACCATGCATCAAAGTCCCGCCTTCTCTGACTGAAGCAGCGGTATATATACCCCCACGGGTGAAGCCCGGCTTGTTTCACCTAGCCGTGTGGGGCTCCGAGGCGGTGATCCAACCGTAACGAGGGAGCCCAGCACTCCAGTAGTTTAGTGGGGGCGTCACACTATGAAGAATCAGAGCATCTTTCCCGCTTCTGATCTACTGTTTACAGTGTGATTCGTTACCATGCTTAGAAACCGATGAGAAGCTTGCTCGGACACGATAGGTCGCCATTGATCGTGTAAAAGGGCCTTAAGGACGAATCTTCTACCCTGCCCTGTACTTTTGACCTTTGGCTGATTTTTCTAACATTCAAACTATTACATCCTTATCTGACCCTCAACTTATCCACCATGTTTGGTTCAAATCAGATCATAAGTGTTTGCGTTGACTTTATCCTGTAATCTTGACATTTGGTCTGTTGTTCTGAAGGCAGTTTGATGTGTTTCTTGGATAACCTTAAACTGTTTCACCAAGCTGGATCCAAATCGAATCAAGCCTGTTTGAGTTAGAGGGCCAAAACTTTGACACTACCCTATGACCGTTACCTTTGACCAATTGTTCTTAAAACTGAATCATTTCACCCTTTAGTGTCCCTCAACCTTTTCACCATGTTTGGGCTATATCGGTTATAAAAATGTTTGAACTGAACTTAACCTTGACCAGTTACTTTCTTTTTTACCTAAAATGGATCATCTGTTCCTCTGATAGTCCTCAATCACTATGACAAATTTGGTTCAGTTCCAGCCAGAAATTTTTCCATAATCTTACCAACAGACAGACAGACAGACTGACTGACAAACCAGATCAAACACATAACCCCCTAGCGCGTTTGCGCGCTGGTGTAATAACACCCACTTTCACATGAATCACTGTCACTACAAACACTCGTCCCCTACTCTTATTTTGCCAACATCAGGAAGGGTTAAT
The DNA here is from genome assembly GCF_032717465.1 of Coenobita brevimanus. NCBI lineage: Eukaryota > Metazoa > Arthropoda > Malacostraca > Decapoda > Coenobitidae > Coenobita > Coenobita brevimanus. The sequence goes on along the minus strand of NC_137000.1, from coordinate 16,280,104 downwards.
TATGGCTTTCACTCTCCCTCTAAGGAAAAGGTTCGATCCGGCAGTGGGTCTAATATGAACAGTTGCACTTACGGTGACGGTAAATTCGTCCTACTTTCAATATCAGAGGTTTTCTGTAACTTATGCCTGGGTATATGACTGTGATATGAACTGACCCACAAGTATATGACAGGATAAAGTGCTTCAGCAGCTTCGTCAAATCTGAATTTTTAAGGTGCTCCTGCAGTTCTACGTGCCAGTGTATACAATAAGGCGTACATTTAACGTTGAAATTTGAGGGGCTCCAGAATATTTTAAGGTGCGATGCCATATTGAGTGTTGGAGTGGGAGTGGTGGTGGGGGGGTTATGAAGTGTCTTAGGGTGGAATAGTGGTGAGGGAGTGGGGTATGTGGTGGCGATGGTGTGAAGTGTGGTGGAGGTGGTACTGTGATGGTGATGATGGTAGAGTGGAGCGTGGTGGTAGTAATGATGTGATGGTGGTGGAGCGGAGGGGCGGGTAGGGGGGAGGGGAGAGTGAATGGTTGGTGTTGGAGTGGAGTGTGATGGCGGTGGTAATGGTGGAGTTTAGCCTGGGTGCTCTCATTACTGCATACCTGGCCAGCCCCACTCACCTCACCGCACCCTCACTGGCTCAGGTGGGGCTCACGTAATTACAGGGAGGGTGAGAGGTGCGGGAAGTGGGGGTGCGAAGATAAAATAGGAATATAATGATGAAGCAGGGGGAAGGGGAGAAGAAGAGAGGAAGCGGGAAGAGGTGTAGAAGAGGGTGAAGTGAGTGAGATGAGAGAACTTGGGTAATGGTGCGGGTATAAGAAATACGAATGGAAAATGAAATAAGAGAGAGAGAGAGTTGGAAGTGCGGAGGTGTAATGATGAAAAGAAGAATGGAAATGAGGGGGAATTATATGTACAGTACTGTATATATATATATATATATATATATATATATATATATATATATATATATATATATATATATATATATATATATATATATATATATATATATATATGTTTCTGTATGTACAAACTTGGATTATTGTACAGAGTTCGGAGCTTCTTCACTGACGCGCAGTTAACTATATTTTATAAGTCATGTGCGCTCTCAGCTGGAATATTGCTCACCCTTGTGGAATGAATGTTTAGAGGTTGCACGAAAGCAACTAGACAAAATTCAGAACAAAGCTGTTAGAATTATTAATAACCCTGCTATTATAAATAAACTACTTCCCCTACAGGTAAGAACGGATGTTGCTTCCCTTGCATTATTTTACTGTAGGTACTTTTAGGGCAAATGCTCAGACGAAGTTGCAACCATTGTGCCACTTCTCCATGCCTTCCTTTGTGTCACGCGGGCATGTGGTAGCGCTCATGACTGGAATGTCACACAGCCATATTGCAGAACGTCTGCCTATTAGAATATTTTAATTTCCGAACTGCATCTCTCTGAAACTCGCTTCACCGGCGTTGTTTCTCCCCAAACTTCAACCTACAGCTGTTCAAGTCCAACTGTTACAGATTTTTAATGACCGGAGGACACCAGTAATCTGATGTATGGATTATTTTCCTTCATTCATTTGATTTTCCTTCCTCTGTTGTTACTGAAAAGAGAGAGAGAGAGAGAGAGAGAGAAACTCTACACGTGAGTACATATGTGGAAAGTTTTTGATGTTCCAGCCGGGAATCGAACCCTAGAACTCCAGTTAGATGTCAGGAACAGTTACCGCTACACCATGGCGTAATGGTATGACGTGGTGGTAACGTGCCTGAATTCTAACTGAAAGTCTCGGGTTCGATTCCTGGCTGGAGAGCCAAAAATATCAAGCCATGGTGTAGTGATAACGGTGCCTGACTTTTACCTGGAGGTCTCGGGTTCGATTCCCGGCTGAAGTGTCAAAAACTTTTCATATATGGATAGATGGATTGATAGATAGATATATGCGAGGTTTGGCTAAACTACTACAATAAGATAAGGATATCATAGAAGAATGTTCTCCCTCTCACACCAAACCCTCCAACGGAAACAGGAAGGAAAACGTAAGAAGGAACACCACACAATATTGAAAAACTGATGTGGAAATTTTATAAGAAAGTACGAAAGGAGAAAAAAGACTATCGTAGTGAAACCTGAAAATGAAAAAACAATGGTTGGTGGTTAGAATTTTTATATCCAACCATTACTTGTCATATTCTTATTTAGTTTATGCTTGAACCTCTCAGAAGAAAGGGCAGCAACTATTATCACTAAGTAGCATATTCTATTCACCCACTTCTCTATTGCCAAACCAATTTCTACCTATCTCCTTACTAAAACGGAATTTATCTACCGTATTCTGAACTAGTTCGAGTTCTATCCTGTGTGTGCACTATAAGTATCTTGCTAATATCTCCCTGGTTTATTCCTTCATCCACTTAGACACCTCAGTTAGGTCTCCCCCTACTCTATGTCTTTCGAGTGGATGCAGATATAGTCTTTTCAGTCTGCCTTCATATGAAAGGTTCCGAACGTAATGTATATTTTTTGTCTTTCTTCTCTCTACATATTCTAACAAATTTATATCCATTCTATAGTACGGACACCAAAACTGCACGACATAGTCTAAATGTAGCCTTATGTCACGGGGTTTTTAAGAGGTAATCAATATTAAAAGATACTATTCAATCATACTGAGAACAGGACAATGAATTGTCTTGCTAAAAATCAAGCAATGATTACTTTATGCTGGCTTGCTTCGCCGATTCTCTCAGGACGAGAATTTATAAACTTTCTCAGCACTACACAGCAGAGACTAATTCCTCACAATTGCTGTTTATTAGTACTGTTAGCCTCTGGAGAAAGTGACTTCACCCCTGACAATCAATAACTGATGCTATTAATGATAACAGATTCTTGCTGATGCATTAACTCCTAGATGGCACAACGGATTTTAAGCTTAATACGAAAGGACTGGCCTAAGTACCAGTTATGAATAGCAAAGCATTTATGCAAGCTAGGAGCTGCAACTAGAATAAGCTTAATATGGAAAATAAAACATGAGTTTACATTAACTTAAGCTCGAGAAAAAGAACTGTTAAATTTATTGATTACAAAGAAATAAATTTACGTTACATTTCAAAATGAATTGAAAATAAGGAGATCGCACTCACTCGCTCACTCTAAAGCTAACTCTTAAACCTAGGAAAAAACGAAAAGAAATACTGGTCAAAGAGTGGACTAAGTGGATGACTGGGCGTCATTACTGGAAGGACACTGCACTCGCTAAGTCTCTCGCCAATCACACTACTGTAGGTGGAAATTCAGGAACTGGACAATGGCGGCACTGCTACGCTCTGGGCCCAACCTGCTTCCGTGGCATGCAAACCTTGACTGAGTTCAAATCGTGGGAAAGAGGCAAGCGTCCAACCGCATTACTAACGGCTAGAATGAGCGAAACACGCCCGTAATAAATCGCTCAGCGGAAGTGCTAATGTCTCACACAAAGACGATCATTTATGACAGTGAAAAAATGTTCTGCAAACACTCCCGACCGGGTAAATACGCAGCGATTAAACTGAACGATAAACACTGGGATTCCACTAGAGTTCACGGTTTCCCACTAAATTTAATGTCACGAGCCGACTCGTGACATTACGCCCCATCAAAAGTTGAAATTTTTTTCCAGGAAAAAAATTTCAATATACAGTACGTACATATAAATCCTACTCAATCACACAAGATTCACACTGTGGTGTGTGTGCTATCCTGCTACAGGAGAAAGTCACAGTCGCCAGTGAGTGAAAAAACCTCATATTTACGTTAATAGAAGCAAGCTTGAGGGAAAAACTCCGTGACGACGGTGAAAAATCCTGTACTCAGATCAAACTGAGTGAAAAATTCGCTACATTTACATTAACAACTATCTGTTATGTAGCATAATGTATGTAATACACGGTGTAGGTGTGACAGTTGTGGTGTGACTGTACCTACGTGTAAAATCATGTAATACAAATTTATAGTAAATAATGACGACGAGGCAGAAGAGAAGGGGCGGCAGCAAGTGACAGGGACGACCAGCTGATCTGCACGGCAATGCTGCACCTGCGAAAGGAATTAAGGTGGAGCATCAAAAGTGTCATTTCTCTCTCTCTGCCTAGCAATCAGTACTTATGTCATTATTAACCAGGAAACGTAATTCTTGAAATCACAAATTGCTTAGAACCCTTATAGTTTACTGGTTAATGCTTATTAACTAGGAAACGTGCCAGTTCTTGAATTGCTCAAATCTCTTAGAATGGTCAGTTTACTAGTTAACCTAACATTATTAACCAGGAAACGTAACAGTTCTTGAATTGCTCAAATCTCTTAGAACGGGCAGTTTACTGGTTAACCTAACTCTACACTTATGACTAATAACAGGAAGCTGAGAATCGCTACGCAATCTCGAGCAGGTCACGTTTTAACACCCACCGTGGGTGTGAACACTCGTGTGGATATTGTGCATTCTCCGGGAATCCTCAGAGAGGCCCACAGCTCGAGACGTTCCACAGGGTAATTCATACACAGCCTCAGACTGTCTCTGCAGGGTTCTCAAACTTCCCCCTTAACTTATGGTATACATATGTATGTACAGGCCCTGGACATACTGTGTCCTGTAGGGCCAACGGGCGAGATGTCAGGTCTTACTGGTACACTAACTGGGAACCAGGCTGGTCCTTGGATTACTCAAATCTCTGAGGCCGCCTATCTTACGGAACCCAGCATACAACAGTTGCCCGTGTTAGTCGGCAGTAGCAGGCGAGACATCAGGTCTGCACCTACGTTATCACTTCCCTTGATGTATCTTATAACAATGTTAGACTGCTGTAAATACAGTGTCCAGCGTGTCAGTCTTGCATTAGCCGTCTTGATCATGCTGAGACTAGTGAGTGGCATATGATCAGTTTCCAGAGTGAATGGTGCCCCATATAAATAATAATAATATTTTTTAACACCATCAACCACAGCCAAGAGTTCCTGCTCAACAGTACTGTAATTCCTCTCGGCAGGTTTTAGCTTACAGCTGTGGTATGCCATTGGGAAGATTCCACCTTCCGATTCCTGCATCAATACGGCACCTACTCCATCTTGTGAAGCATTAGTGTGCAGTATGAAAGGTTTGTTGGAATCAGGCAACTGCAAGATAGGCTCCTTGCACAACATGTTCTTAAGAGTGGCAAAAGATCTCTCTTGCGCTTCTCCCCATTCAATGATGATTGGAGCTTATTTCCGTAGCACCTCGTACAACGGTTGGGCAATGAGAGCAAAGTTGGGGATAAAACTCCTATAATACCCCACTAGGCCAAGGAATGCCCTAACCTGTTTCTTGGTCACGGGTCTCGGGGCTTCTCTAACCTTCCTGATCTTGTCACCCTGACACCTACAGCGATTGTTGCCAACAATATGTCCGAGGAACTCCACCTCACTGTGAGCAATCTTACATTTCCTAGGCTTCACAGTCATGTTGAAACTCTGGAGAGTACTGAAGACAATTTCCAAAAGTCTGAGGTGCTCCTCCAACATGGCAGAATGAACGAGGACATCATCAACGAACATCTCTACTCCTACAATACCATGGAGCACTTGTCTCATGGCACGATTGAATACTGCTGGGGAATTGGTAAGTCCAGTTGGTAGGACTTTATACTGATACAGCCCCCTAGGAGTAGCAAAGGCAGTAAACTGACGGCTTTCGGGGTGAAGGGGAATCTGGAAGAATCCCTTCACCAAATCGAGCTCCGTGAAATATTGTGACCCTGCCAGCTTGGAGAAGATGGCAATGTGGTCACCCATTGGCTCAGCATCCACTTTGGTGATTGCATTGAGCCTCCTGTAGTCGCCACAAATCCTAACTCCACCATCTTTCTTGTGAACTACTACCATTGGACCTCAGTAAGGAAATGAGGACTTTTCAGTAATACCTGCAATCTCCATGTCAGCAATTTCGTTGTCTACTGCGCCCAATGGTCGCATGGGAATCGGATATGGCTTAACCTTTATGGGAGTATCGCTGGTCAACTCAATCTTGTGACAATCAACCTTTGCAAGTCTAGGTTGGTCAGAGAAGACATCAGCATACTGACAAAGCAGTGACCTTATGGCATTCTGATCACCTAATGCTAAGGCAGCGTTAAGTAAAACATATCCGACAGTCTCTTCCTGACGGGACTGAGCAGTTAAGGGCTCGTCATCATGGTCATCAGCTGGGACCACCGTGGCTGCCTCGGTTTCTTCCAGTGGCTGGTCACTATCATCAGCTACTTGTAGGCCAGTCTCCTCGGGGTTTGACTCATGATAAGCCTTCAACATGTTAATGTGGAACCTTTTGCAAAGATTCTCCATCTGAATTATGTAGTTGAGGTCTGAAATGCGCTCTACTACATCAAATGGACCCTTCCACTGTGCCAACAACTTGTTCTGGGCAGTGGGGAGTAACACCAGGCACTTATTGCCTGGACTAAACTTCCAAAGTTTTGCCTTCTTATCATAATAGGCTTTCTGAACTTCGCGCGCCATGATCAGTTCTTCCTTAGCTAACTCACATGTCGACTGGAGGCGGTCAGCTAGATCAAGGACGTAGGTGTAGGTGGTCTTGACTTCAGGGTCAGGATCTTCATCGTCCCACAACTCGCGAAGGACTTAAAGTGGTCCACGGACCGACCTTCCATACACCAGTTCAAAGGGTGAGAACTTCAAGGAGTGCTGTGGGGCTTCTCAATTAGCAAACAGAAGAGGAGCAATGAACCGCTGCCATTCCTTTGGCTGTTCGGCTGCCATGCGCTTTAACATCTTCTTGAGAGTCCCATTGAACCTCTCACACAGCCTGTTACACATGGGATGATAAGGCCTAGTTCTCAGGCCTTGGATGGACAACAACCTCAATGCTTCGTTCATCATTGCAGAGGTGAACTGCGAACCCCGGTCGCTTAAGACCTCTTTGGGGATACCTACGCGACAAAACACTTCAATCAATGCCTCAGCAACAGTGACGGCCTCTATATTCTTAAGGGCCATGGCTTCAGGCCACCGTGTGCTGAAATCAACAATAGTGAGGATATACCTTGATCCATCACTTGCCCTAGGAGAGATTGGCCCAACAATGTCAACTGCTACTCTCTCGAACGGTTCAGAGATTACAGGCATTGGTTTCAATGGCGCAGGACGGACACGTCCCCGGTCAGTGGTACGCTGACACATGTCGCAGGAACGCACAAGCCTTTTTATTTCCTGTCCCATTCCTGGCCAGAAAAAGTCAGCATGGATGAGGTCAGAGGTTTTCTTTTGGCCCATGTGACCTCCCATGACTGAACAATGACCCAGTTCAAACACTGCCCGGCGATACTTTGCAGGAACGACGAACTGCAGTCGACCCTAGAGGTAGGGGTGTTTGTGACTCATGGTATACCCGTCCTCGCTTGCGAAGGAACCTGGCTTGACCTCCACGTGAATACTTAATCACTTTACCCTCCAGCTTCTTACGCACTGAGGCAAGTGTCGGGTCAGACTGTTGCTCTTGGACAACGTCTTGACTACGAATCAAATCTTGCAGCTTTGCGACTGTCAACAGGGTGACACGATTCGGAGCCTTGGCCATGGCTCGTGTTACTGCAACAGCCAAAGTCTGAGTAGCAACATCTATGGCGCAACTGTTTTTGACATCCGGTATGTTGCCGATAATGAGGTCAAACAAGGGTTCTGGCATGACAACAGCAGCTGTCAACCCAGTGTAGAAAGGAGATGCCACCTGGATATGTGCCTCAGGGAACAATCTCACTGACCCATCAATAAATCCAACTTGGATCTGCTTACCTGTGTACTCGTCGGGCCGAACTAAACTTTGCTTGACAGAGCAACCTGAGGAACCATTATCTCTCAGAACATTTACAGAAACACCTCCCACAAACCCTGGCTGAACAAGAAAGGCAGTGTTACTGGTGGAAGGGTCTGAGGAGGTAGCAGCCAGTCGTTGGTGAGACTGGGAACAAACGATGCAGCAAATGTGGTGCCCTGAGAACTTGATACCTGTGGGGTCGTGCTCACCATCTGAGAAGCTGGAGCATTGACCACCTGTGGAGGAGGGTTCACTGTCGCTGGGGAACTAGTGAACTGCGAGGAAGTACCTCTACTGGTGGGGTTGGCACCACTGTATGCTTGTTGTAGCATAAGGGCTGCATTTACATCCTGCTTCCAATACGATAAAGTCGATTGCCCTGACTGAGGGTTACGTGGTTTGTCCTTGCCCTGCTGCTGCTTGAAATACCGGTACTGCTGCTGGTTAGGGTTCTGCTTATCATACCGCTTCCACTCAGGTTTCTGAGTGTTTTGCCCCTGGTCCTTCTTCTGCGGTTTTGGACCTTGGCCATTATTCTGAGAACGGCCTTGTTGCTGGGGTTCAGTCTGAGACGGTTTCCCAGATTTATCAGGTTTCCTGTTCCAGGTATGCTGCTTGCAAGTTTGATACCCGTATGCAGTAAAGAATGCGTCAGCCTTCTTCACCATTTGGCTGGCATCTCTTACCTGGCAGATCTTAAGTTGAGCCATAAGTTCAGTAGGCCACGACTTTTCTAGCTGTGTGCACAGCATAAGGTCAATTATCCCCTCACGCATGGAAGGAGTTTCATCTTTCTCCATCCACTCATCTAAGTAAGCAGCAAGCCGGTCAAGAAACTGAACGGCAGTCTCTTTATCCTGTAAATGCGCCCTCATGAACTGACTCTTGGTGTCGTCAACTGTGAGACCGTACGCTTTGACAAGTGCGGCCTTCATCATCTCATACGTGAGATTGTCTCCACGAATTCTGTGGAGAATATCGAGGGCAGGGCCCTCAAACAGGCTAAGAAACTGAAGCCGCTTAGCTGCATCATCCAGGTGGTAAAGTTCAGCCATGTCTTCAAAACGAGCTATGTATGGCTCGATTCGCTCGCCATCTTTGTATGGGGGAAGCTTGATGTGTGGGGTCGCCATAATATGTGCAAGGAGAACGCTCGTGGAGCTTGGGCCAGCTGCACCAGATGTGTCTGAAGCCAAGGAATCTCGCTTGAGCTTCAACATTTCAAATTCATGTTTTTCGCGTGCTTCTTGCTCGGCACATTCATGTTCTCGTTGTTCACACTCGTTTTTACGTTCTTTCTCCCATTGTTCTAACTCGTGTTGACATTCTCTCTCGCGTTGTTCTAACTCATGTTGAAGTTCTCTCTCTCATTCCTCACGCTGTTCTCACTCATGTTCTAACTCGAGTTCGCGCTGTTTCTGCTCGTGTTCGTGCTGTCCTCGCTCGTATTTGCGCTCCTTTTCGCGTTCCTCATGCTGAATTCGACGCTCTTCATGAGCATCATTCTCATGTAGTTGTTCGTAATTAAACCGAGAGAGGACAAAGTACTTAATTTTAGTTGGGTCTGTAGGACCCATATCTTTGGCTTCCTGTACATAGACGCTGGTGGACGTGATGCTAACTCAATCTAAGTAAACTAGTGACTCAGTACTGACTGCAATTTTTCCAGAGAAAGATGTCAATTATCGAGAATAAAGAATATAGGCACAGGTTAGTGGTGACCAGTTTTATCTAATTAAACTGGTAAAGAAAGAATATTAAACAAACAATTGACTGTGAAAATTATTATGTAAATTAATAAAAATGAATTAATAATTACCAGTAAGGTAGTGCCTATAGACTTTAATGATAAATACCTAAGTATGAACGAGTGAGTATTATCTCGTGAATAGCTTTAGAGCTAGGAGTTAATATCCTGGCGAGGTCGCCAATTGTCACGGGGTTTTTAAGAGGTAATCAATATTAGATACTATTCAATAATACTGAGAACAGGACAATGAATTGTCTTGATAAAAATCAAGCAATGATTACTTTATGCTGGCTTGCTTCGCCGATTCTCTCAGGACGAGAATTTATAAACTTTCTCAACAGTACACAGCAGAGACTAATTCCTCACAATTGCTGTTTGTTAGTACTGTTAGCCTCTGGAGAAAATGACTTCACCCCTGACAATCAATAACTGATGCTATTACTGATAACAGATTCTTGCTGATGCATTAACTCCTAGATGGCACAATGGATTTTAAGCTTAATAAGAAAGGACTGGCCTAAGTACCAGTTATGAATAGCAAAGTGTTTATGCAAGCTAGGAGCTGCAACTAGAATAAACTTAATATGGAAAATAAAACACGAGTTTACATTACATTTGTCACGGGGTTTTTAAAATATCACTGGGTTTTTAAAATATCTGCTCAATATTATTTAATTGATAATAATATTCAATAATATTGAAGAGCAAAGACAATGATTGTCTTGCTAAATCAAGCAACGATTACTTTACGCTGGCCTGCTTTGCACGATTCTCTATGAACGAGAATTTATAAACTTTCTCAATAGTACACAGCAGAGACAAATTACTCAATTGCTGTTACTGTACTGTTAGCCTCTGGAGAAAGTTACTTCACCCCTGACAATAAATAACTAATACTAACATCAGGTTCTTGCTGATGCTTAACTCCTAGGAGGCACAACAGATTTTAAGTTTAATACACAAGACTGGTCTAAGTACCAGTTATGATAGGAAAACGTTTATGCAAGCTAGGAGCTATAAGAGAAATAAGCTTAATTATGGAGAAATGAAACAAGAGTTTACATTACATTAAGCTCAAGGAAAAGAACTGTTAAATTTATTGATTACAAAAATAAATTTAACGTTACAATTCAAAATCAAATTAATGAGATCGCACTCACTCACTCACTCACGAGCTAAATTCTTACGCCTAGGAAAAACACCTTAATTAATCTCTTAAGACTAGGAAAAACGAAAGGAAATACTGAACGATGAATGCTTTGTATCACCAAGGGGTGGGAGTTTGGAGAAACTATACTCAGTGGAGTCTGGGTGCTAGCTGACCTCTCCTCTCACACTTCTGGAGCACAGATCCTTCCTCCGTCAAAGCAAACACTGGACTGCGTAAGTCGTGGGAAAAAAGGGGGAGCAGTAGGCCGCATTTTTCTAACGGTCGAGTGAGCGAGACGCGCCCAAAACAAATCGCCCAGTGGAAGCGCCAATGTCTCACGCAAAGACGATAACGTATGACACTGAAAAATTGATTTGACAAAGTTTCCGTCCGAATGAGCGGTTAACTGAACAATAAACAGTGAGTTTTCCACTAATAGTTCGTGGCTTCTCACAAAAGGGAAATGTCGCAAATTTGATTCGTGACAACATTAAGCTCGAGAAAAAGAACTGTTAAATTTATTGATTACAAAGAAATAAATTTACGTTACATTTCAAAATGAATTGAAAATAAGGAGATCGCACTCATTCGCTCACTCTAAAGCTAACTCTTAAACCTAGGAAAAAAAGAAAAGAAATACTGGTCAAAGAGTGGACTAAGCGGATGACTGGGCGTCGTTACTGGAAGGACACTGCACTCGCTAAGTCTCTCGCCAATCACACTACTGTAGGTGGAAATTCAGGAACTGGTCACTGCTACACTCTGGGCCCAACCTGCTTTCGTGGTGTACAAACCTTGACTGAGTTCAAATCGTGGGAAAGAGGCAAGCATCCAACCGCATTACTAACGGCTAGAATGAGCGAAACACGCCCGTAATGAATCGCTCAGCGGAAGTGCTAATGTCTCACACAAAGACGATCATTTATGACAGTGAAAAATTGTTCTGAAAACACTCCCGACTGGGTAAATACACAGCGATTAAACTGAACGATAAACACTGGGATTCCACTAGAGTTCGCGGTTTCCCACTAAATTTAATCTCACGAGCCGACTCGTGACACCTTAATAATGCAAAATACGGTTGCAGCCTTACCTTAAATATCCTATTGCTCATGTTTCGCGTAATATATCATAGAACCCTATTTGCTTTACTTCTCGCTTTATAGTGGGGCAGATAAGCAGAAGAACTGTACATTTTGTGATTGAGCATGAGACTTTTAAGATTGCCAGCAGATACCGTAAGGTTTATTTCCAGATGTGGAAACAACTTTGATTTGGTGTCTGATGACCTTGAAAGGTCTATAACCCCAGTGTCAATTTTAAGTAAATTTTTCAATATATTGCTCACTATGATGTTGCCTAGGTTTTACTATAATGCATCCAGTCTTTAATGCTTTCACAAACCTGTTACAAGTGTTTCGCACTACTATGTTGCCTAATCTGACCTTTTGGTGACCTTTATTTGTTATTTTTGATTCACTTAAGGTGTTTCACAAGTATGAGAAATGCTTGCTAATAGGGTGCTCTAGTACACTGACATTCATTTATCATTTTGTGTGTGTTGCTGATTAGATCACTACATGAGAAGGAGTGGTGATGGTGAACTGTGTCGCTGTAGTGTTGCATGAAATGGTTGTTGCTGCATGTAGCTGTAGAACTCTGTAGCTGTACAATACTTAGCATAGCTCTGCTTTCTTGCATATTGTATACAATGCTCCTCGCCATGGCGAAGCGTCATATTCTGGTTCATACAACTCTGCCTCACAAACCCAAACAGTTGAGATTACCTTCTACAACCACCTGGGATCTGTATGTTATCTGCCAAACAAAAACCGATGAAGCTCTGCAGCGCCCAGCTGGATCAACCAAGAAACCTATTGGTGCTGGGTACGTCTTATTAGCAAAGGTTCTCCTCAAGTTTCAAGAACTCGATGCCAGTAGAGTTTGATACTGACAGACTAAATGATGGAACAGGTTATGAGGCCGGACAGAAAATCCTGCAGCACTGTGTCGTTGGATGGTGGCAGGACCAGAGATTGCCAGAACTGCAGCAGAGTTTGAGAACTCTTCTATGGTGGGGCAGCAGAAGGGTGATCGTGACAGAAGAACCAGCACCATGACCAACAACCTAGTGTACAAGCAGCCTTTGTAACAAGAGTACACTCACTTACAGCAGTAAATGAGGAGATGGGGAACCCATTTCTGGAGAAAAGTCATAATCTTCTGGTCCTTGACGCCAAGGATGTCATGGATGAATCTGTTAATTAAACTGTGAGAAAAACTGAATCCTTGAGTAAAGCACAGTATGAATGTTTTGTAGACGAGCGGCTCCTCCAATGCACAAATCCATCACTGACAGAATTCCTAAGTACAAGCTGCCGCTCTTCAGCTCTCCTCCAGTGAAGACCAAATCCAAACACAAGATGCAGCTGGAAGGACTCAAGAGTGATTGCTGGCTTTTCTCTCGTCTATACACATTTTGTCAAACAGCTGATGGGAATCTGGGCCAGTTTTTCAGCCATGAAAATCAAGCAGCTCCATCATCCTTACTACAAGGTAACAAACTGCGACTTGGTACAAAAGCTGACCTATTAATCTGCATGGTGTCAATGGAGCCTCCATGATTGGACACTCTTTTGGTTGATGCTGTATTCATTGATGGTGATGCCATGCAACATCTTTCCAGACGTCAGTTAAAACCTATCACCCTACTCAGCCCTTCCCTTCAAACCCCCCTCCTAGGCAAAACACTGACTACTAGACAGGTCCCGCCTCTCTCTCTCTAACCTTATCCAACATATCTTTGTACTGCTGCCACAGTACCTCACTCCTACACCTACCAATATCGTTGTCTCCTACACTGAGACAGACACTGGGTTTATCTCCACTGTCCTTCACGATGTTTTCCTACACATTACCCAACCTGGCCAGCGGAGGATGCACGTGTTAATTAAGTGGTGTGTAAACTGCTCTAGTTAGGTACCTTACCTGCGAACCTCCAGTAATGACACATTTTCCTTAACTTTCTCACTCCTCACGGCATTCCTACGGGAAGTAATCTCACCCATCTCCACCTCTACTTCCGTCTCTGCCTCCCCTTCACATTATTCTTATAACGTGTTGAAGGCATTTTTATATTTTACCTCTGAGTGTTTCTTAAGGGTGAACTTAGTTGCATCAATGTCTATAACTGTCGAAACATCAGTCCTCTCTCTCTCTCTCTCTCTCTCTCTCTCTCTCTCTCTCTCTCTCTCTCTCTCTCTCTCTCTCTCTCTCTCTCTCTCCCAATAGTTCCTTCATTGTGATTTCTCCTGCCTGAGAACCAGTACCCCTCGTTTTAATTTGAGAATTCTTCCTTTAAGTCAATGTGGTCCTTCTCAAAATTTCCAGCAGAGACACAACTCTGAGTAAGAAAAAGCCATCACGAACACCGTAGTCACATCAAGGGGTAAGACTGATTCACGACGCTACCCACACACTAAAACACAACAGAAGGGAATACTAGTTCACGAAGCAACTGCACTTACACCACTCCCAACCGTACACTGAGCACTAAAAGCACTCTGGTATCGCTGTCACCACGCTGAATCACTGGTCACTGTACTCCACACCACCTCACAACAGTGGGTGCTTGGGTGGCTTGGGGGGTAAAAGGAGGAATGAAGAGAGAGGGAAATGAAAGGATGAAAGATAGAGGGAAAGAGAGGGAAAGTGGCTCGAATGAGAAAGGGGGGTAGAAAGGGTGAGGGGAATGGGAGGAGGCAGAAGAGAGAGAAAGGGGGAAGTGAGAGGGGAATGGGAAGCAGAAGAGATGGAAGGGGAGAAGTGGGAGAGAAAAGGAAAAGAAGAAGGAGAGAGGAGGAATGGAAGGAGAAAGAAAATTGGAAGAAGGAAGAAACGAGGAGAACCGATGAAGGGAGAGAGAGAGGGGGGGAGGGGGGAAACAAAGCAGGAAGGAAGGAAGGAATGTGGGGTTATAGAGAGGTGAGGCGTAGAAAAACAGGGAAGAAGACAAAATAGCTAAGAAATGGAGGACATCAAGAAGAAATTATCTGGATACACGACAAAAAGAGGAAACATGGAAATGAAAGATGTAAGAAGACTTGAGCAAGACACTGGATGAGAAAATTAAGAAAACAAGCGAAATAAATAGCATAAAAACGGTAGGGATCAGGAAGGAGGACGGGACAAAGGAAAAGAATGTTAGAGGAGGAAAGTTAATTGAAAGTGTAAAGTAAGCTGTGCCACGGGGAGAAGTAAGGGAAACAGTAAGAAAGATAATAGAATGAGAGAGAATTACGAGACGAAGGAAAAGAATGGTGGGAAATAAAGGACAGGAAAAGTAATAACGAAGAGGAACTTTGGAAATGGAATACTTAGAGGAGATATGGGACTCGCAGGAAGAGACGGGAAGGGTGACTGGAAATGGAGTACGAAAGAACAGAAATGACAAACGTAAGAATAAATGAAGAGGAAGAATAAGCAACATAAGAACATAAGGAAAGCAAAATAAACACAGCAGAAACAAATTAAACCCAAACAGTAAGGAGAAAAAGAATACAACACCTGCGCTGCTCGGCTGACTTTTCCCTGTGGCCTTGATCATCCCTAGGGTGTTATCGAAGCAGTATTACTTTATCCTTCTCCGACCCTCAGTCCTTCCACCAAGTCTGGTCAATATCGTATCTAGCCGTTTTAGTTGATCCTGCCCTCTGACCTTGACGTGTGACTTGACCTGCGACCTTGACCTGCGACCGAATATTCTCGAAATCGAAAATCTTCATTCTTGGCTCATCCTTAGCCAAGTCTGGTCGAAACTGAATCAAGATTATTTATGAGACCGACTATTTGACCTTGACTGGTGACTTACCCGTTAGGTGATTTTTTTTTTTTTTCTTTACCGGAATCTAAATCAAATCACTTAATCCTTACCTGACCCACAAATCTTCCATTAAGTTTGTTCTAATCAGCTCAAGGCTGTTTAAGCTGAAATTACCATGTGATCTTGACCTTTGACTTAATTTTACAGAAATCAATATGCAGATCCCTCTCCTGATCCTCATAATTTTTGCCAACATTGTTCTAGATCAGATGAAAACTGCTTTAGTTACAAAGTCAAAACTCTGACCTTGAACTGTGACCTTGATCTTTGAGTATTCTCAAAGTCGAGTAATTTTATTCTTACCATACCTTACCCACAACCCTTACACCAGGTTTGATCTACATCAGATCAAAACTTTCAAGTTGACCCTGGCATGTGACCTTGACCTTGGCCCTAGTGTTTTACAAAATACTAGGGATACTGTGTGGCTGACCCGCAGCACTTTCAAATAAGATCAAAACTTTGAGTTATTTTGTTTACAAACACACACACACACACACACACACACACACACACACACACACACACACACACACACACACACACACACACACACACACACACACACACACACCTAGTAAAACAATACTTCGCTGCGACAATAACAAACGTGAAGAAGAAGGTGAGACACAGGAATAAAATAAAGGAAAGGAAAAGCATGAGTGAACGTGAAGAAGGGAAGATACTGTAGAATTAATTAACGTAGAAAACGTTTTTAAAAAAGCACAGGACTAGACATAATAAAAAAATAAGATTTTATCTAAATGAAACACGAAAGAAAAGAAACGAAAAAGGAAAAAAAAATAGACACACCCAAAGGAGGAGAGAACCTGGAAACGATGTCCCCCAGGCAGAGAGGATGACAGGACAAGGGTAGAGGAGTGGCTGTACTAAGGAACAGGAGAGGCAGGTGTAGAAAGAGTCCGAGTAGCCCTCAGCCCATCACGCCCTCTTGAATACACAACCAGGAGAACAGGCAGACACCACACATAGTTCCCAGCACGGACACCTGGCCATGGAGAGCTGGGGTGTAGGCTGGGTTGGGTTAACCTGGGTTAATATGATTTGGACTGGATTGGGTTAGGGTGGGTTAGATTGCGTTGGGCAAGGGTGGACTGTGTTGGACTGGGTTAGGGTCAGATGGATTGGGTCAGGCTGAGCTGAGCTCAGTTGGGTTGAATTTGTCTGAATGGGTTGGGGTGGGCTAGACTGAGCTAGTCTCTGTTATGTTTAGTTTGGTTGGGCTGGAACTGGTTCTGTTAGGTTGGGTTTAAGATTAAATTGGCTGGGTAAAGTAAGGTAAGGTAAGGTAAGGTATGGATAGGGTAGGGTAAGGTTGGTCTGGATTAGGATGAGTTGGGATGTATCTGTTTAGGTTAGGGTTAGCTTGGTTTGGTTAGGTTAGGTCGGGTAGGGTTGGATTAAGTTGGATTTAGGTCATAATAGGTTAGAGTTGGGTCTGGTTAGACTGTGTTGAGTCGAGTAAGGTTGGAATATGGATGGGTTAACCTGGGCTTGGGCTAGGTCAGATTGAGTTGGGTTGGGTTTGATTAGGTTATGTAATGTTGTTAGGCTGGCATAGAGTTAGGCTAGGTAATAGTGGGATAGAATGCTAGGGTAGGGTAGGCTTGGATAAGCTAGGGCAGGGCTGAGCCTAAGTAAGATTAGATTTGGGTGGATTGGGTTAGGACAGAACAGAGATGGTTTAAACTAGTTTAGGATAGGATAGGCGTGGGTTGGGTTAGGGTAGGTTAGGTTAGGTTAGGTGTATGTACAATACCGTGCCTGTAAGACAGCCCCACAGGAGTAGCTGCCTTCTCGTGGTCAACGGTGTGCCCAGCCAGATACACCGGGGTTAAGCAACAACTAGAACAATAAGACAGGTGGAGCAGCTGCATAAATATCTCCCCGATGTAATTCCATCGAACTTGGAGGTCTAGTTGTTACTTATATTAAGGGCAGCTGGGTTAGAAGTCAGGTCACCTTGGGCGAGAGGTGTGAAGAGGATATTTTTAACTGGGTATGGTCAAGTTAGGTTAGGTCAGATAAGACGAGGTGAAGTTATGTTAGATTAAGTTAGGCTAGATTAGAAGAGATGAGGTATCATGAGGTTAGGTTTATTTGGCTTAGCGTTGGTTACGGTAGGTCATATAAGACGAGGTGAGGTTAATTTAGGGTTAGTTAGGTTAGGATAGATTAGGATAGGTTAGCCTGAGCCAGATAAGGTTAGGTTACGTTAGATAGAACGAAGTGACGTTAGGTCGAGTTGGGTGTGGCGAGATCAGTGTTTTAAAGACAAAATGTATAAAAAATGCATTATTTATATAATGTGTCGGGATGTAAAGAAAGGCACAGTGCCAGAAATGTTGGATCAAGGTCGAGGTAGGAAAAGCATATGTTACCCCATCCTAACTTTTTTTAATGACGTACTGTACTTTTATACATTTCAGGTTCGAGTGATAATAATACAATAATGACGGCATGGTACTTTTTGGATGGACCTATACTTATTTTTACACAGCAGTGGCATTATTAGATTAACAAAGAAAAAATGCAGATGTGGGGTTACATGTGCTTTACTACCTTAACCCCGATATTGTTTTGATCACTGTGCCCACCTCTACAACTTCGTACATTTTATAAAACTGTATTGTTTATACTTGTTTCATCTATTTTTAAGAAAGCCCCTGTCACAAAGTTACAAAGATTTTTGTAGGTTAGTCAGCTTGCAGTAAAAGAAGGTCATAAGTTGAGTCACGTCATCCTTTCCTGAAACTCTTCTATCAGGCTTGGTCGAAACCGGATCAAAATTGTAAAAGTTGGAGTTTTCCCGACCTATGACATATGGCCTATTGGGGCTGATATTTATCGCACATCATCCCCAGTCGATAATGATAACCCTCGATGAAAAACCAAAGTGACTGGGTGGGAATGTCGTTCTCGAGCTAGGTCGTTTGAAGAAAGAGCATGACGAAGAAGTCGGGATTTTTTCCGACTGCTTTTGAATATTTTTTCGCTATGTTTTAGATGTTTTGAAGATTGTTTTGGGTTGAGAAAAACTCTGGAGTTAAGAGTAAATGAATATAAAGATTCAAAACTTCTGTGGTTGAGAATTGCAATGGATTTTTGTTAAGGCAAACGATCGCGTCCAACCCATCACCACGCAGCGTTTACCGGCACACTGACTGCTTGTAATGCCAGACGATTTAATTCAACTCAGGAAGGGCCTCTTGTAATGTAGTAGTTTAATGAGCCAGCATCTAATCCCTCCGCCCTTCAAAAATATGCTTCTAAAGTGAATCTATCATCTGAGAGTAGCATTGAGATAATATTGCATATTTAGACGATCTCCTACTGAAGAAGTTAAGGTAAGCTAGAGAAAGTGTGTTTGTATGAGGTTCCTGGCCCATGTAATCTTAACACAAAGGATACCTGCTTAACCCCTTCACTATTATGACGTCTTTTCTGTTTTATTCTTGCCATCCCCAGACGCTTTTTAAAATAAGAGAGATATCAAGTTAAGTGTTATCAAGGTTGTGTAGAACACTTCCAGTTCAAAAACTTTCTCCTGGACTTAATCTGATCACCTGTGGATGGCGAAACTACAAAATAAGAGGTGTCGTCGAGCTAAAGAGTTTTAAACATGCTAACATTTTGTGAAGTTAGGAGAGCGTAGAGGGTAATGGGCCTGGGTGGAGCTTGTTAATAGGTTAGGCATGGTTGTATTTCGATAGGATATGCTAGGTTGCTGTAGGTTAGGTTAGGCTAGATTACGACAGGGTAGAAGGAAGTGAAGTGGAATAAAAGCTGTTCGGTTAGGCTAAGGTTCGTCATCATTAGTGAAACTAGAACACTGTGTAGAAGAAGAGGTTTGGCGTAATATTTTTAATTCTATGCGGTCGTAATAAATCTCCGCAGCATCTTCAGAGACTTCTCAGATGCGGACCAGTAGACCAGTTTCATAATTTAACATTTACTGTTACCATTTTGTTTGCAATGAATTGTAGATTTTATCTATTTCATTTCTGCTGTTATAAAATATAAAAAGTAGCGTTTTAGGGAAGTCATATGTACCTATTCATCGATCTACATACTCATACATGCATACATACATACATACATACATTTCTACTCTATTTAACGGTGTAGATATATATTTCTTTGTTATTTGTGAATATATGTACACATATGTGTATGTATGAATATTCGTTTAACTAACATATATATATTTTGTAGAATATCAGTGTGGGGGCAGGTGTGGGGGCATGGTTTGGGGGTGGATGGGTGTGGGTGTGTGCGTAGATTTGGGTGTGAATGGGTGGAAAATGACGTAAGCAGGTAATGACTGACATTTATCCGGCAAAGAAATCATTTAAAGGACTCGGCCAGGAGTATGTTTTCTTCTATGGAAAAGTAGGAAATGGCAATTACTTAGTATCTTTTTTTAAATTAGAAATGGTATGAGAATGGAGGCTGAATTATAGTCATTAAATCTGACCCCTCATTGTTTCACGTTTATTTTGGTTGTCATGAAATATTCTTCCATGTCGAGTTTAATCACAAAATATTTAAGAGTGGCAATACCTGCATGTCGTCCCCGGTTCATCTTTTTTTCACGGTTGAGTTTGCAGTGTTATTATATGCTGCACTAGATCATGCGTGTGTGTGTGTGTGTGTGTGTGTGTGTGTGTGTGTGTGTGTGTGTGTGCACCTATTTACGAGTCAATGGCTCTCCGTTCAGTTCCCTGAAACATCACTCCGCCTTCTGTTTTTAGCCTAACTACGGGTCTCATGACGGGAGGCCCAGGTAATAGACGCTTCATTACTCTCTATTTTCTCTCTTTTCTTTTCTTTTCTTTTTTTCCTCTCTTTTTTCTGAAGCTCGAGCCTTGCAATTTTTGAGGAATTTGAGGATCATACCTGAACCCTCTCATGACGATTATGTTGTGAGGAATGTTAAGGTGAGAGAGAGAGAGAGAGAGAGAGAGAGAGAGAGAGCAGGAGGATTAGTACATCAGAAATAAAATGCGAACCAGTAAAGTTGGGGATATACAGATTGGAACCGTCACGAGAACGAAGAAGATATTACAATGAAATAGGAAACAGTGAGAGAGACAGGAGCACACACACACACACACACATACACACACACACACACACACACACACACACACACACACACACACACACACACACACACACACACACACACACACACACACACACAAGCATGCACGCACGCACGCGCGCTCGCGCGTTTTGTGTCGCCTCTCTCTCTCTCTCTCTCTCTCTCTCTCTCTCTCTCTCTCTCTCTCTCTCTCTATCTATCTATCTATCTATCTATCTATCTATCTATCTACCTATCTAGCTAGCTAGCTATTTATCTATCTACCTATCTATGTATCTATCCGCCTGTCTATAACTTCAGTGTTTGATTCATTATTTGTACAATATCCTCCTATTTCTTACAACTCTTCGTTCTTCCTCCATTGTCTTCCTCCTTCCCTCTTTCTTACAACTCACTTAGTTTCTCCCGTACATCCTTCCTCCTTTTTTTTCTGTCCTTCTTCCTTCTTTCTCGTCTTCGCTTCCTCCTTCATTTTCTTTCAGTTTCTCCTACCCCTGCTTCATTCCCAACATTTTTCCTTCTTCCTGATTCCTTCTTTCCTGCCTTCCTCCTCTTCCTCCTCCTCCTCCTCCTCCTCCAATTTTCTTCACTCCCTGCTCACTCCTCTTCCGTCTCCTTCCTACCCTCCCTCATTCCCTCGCCTCCTAAGCTTTTCTCCCTCTAGTCCACACACCTCCCTCTTTTCCTCTCCTCTTTCTCCCTCATCCACACTCACACCACCTCCCCCACCCCCTCCTTGGCCCCCCCCCAGTCCCTTTCCTTGCCCTAATCTCACTCTTAACTTTCTCTCTCACTCTGATATTTCCGTGTCGTGGGACCAGCCGTGTGTGGGTACATTGGACTGCCTCTGTATTTCATTGGCGTGTTTTATTATTTTTTTTGCGTAACTCCCTTGAAACTGGGTCTATAGCTTCCTTGTACTCACTCTGTAACGCGCCTACAACTTCCATGTAAACACTGCTATTGTACTCTGTCTGCAACGTGCATGTGGGTTTTCATAATGCCCATTGTAGTTTGTAACACCATATAATAATACTGTTAACTCAAGTACTCACTCTATAACGCCTTTGTACTCACTCTGTAACTACATTGTATTCACTCTAGCTTCCTTGAAACTCCCCTGTAATGCTGTGAGTAATTTCCTTGTAATGCTCTCTCTCTCTCTCTCTCTCTCTCTCTCTCTCTCTCTCTCTCTCTCTCTCTCTCTCTCTCTCTCTCTCTATCTATCTATCTATCTATCTATCTATCTATCTATCTATCAATCTATCTACCTGTGCATTCATTTGTCGTCACCATCATCAGCCTGACCCTATTCACTGGGTTAGGTAGTATTCACGATGCACCAGTCGAACAGGGCAGTACTCCCAAGGTGGATGAAAAGCTGATGACAGGGAGAGCTGGAGCCCCCGTTTCATCTGCCCTCGGGACTATCTGAGCATCCCTCTTTGCTGAACCTGTTCAGTGTTTCAGTAACACAGAGAGTAAGCCAGCATGCCCTCCTATACAATTTCCTCTTAACTGTCAACACATCCCAAACTACATGCACCACACTTCCTATTCTACATTAAAAAATAAATAAATAAATAAATAAATAAAATGGCATCTTAACACCCAGCGTCGGAGTCCCCTGGGTGGGGGAGGGGGGACCATAATAAACCTCCACCATCTTTTCCTCTCCCGGTGACGGCCAAGAGAGATGCATATCATGCATGGAACCACTGCCTGCCTCAGTTCTTCTTCATTTTCACAACAGTCGCGGCCTTTCCTCTAATTTTCTCTCAGTTGAACACCATCTCTCCTCCTCTAAACCTCACGTTCTCTTCCTTGCTAAGACCCAGCTGTCTGAGGTGACTGATTGCAAACCATTCCCTGTATCCTCCTACTTTATACTCACTTCAAAGCCAAAGGTGGCTGTTGTGTATATGTACGCAACAACATATCTTGCCCTCGTGTTAGTAAACTTGAATACCCTGTATTCGTAATTCTCTACTCTCTGGTCTGGCTTCTGCTTTCCTGTCATTCTCTGACCAAATGTATCTGTGCTGCGTACTTATCCCCTTATTCTACTGACTGTAAAAAATTCTTTGACTAACTTCTAAGATGGAATACATCTTATCAATTTCTCCTTTCTCTGAAATCTCCATTCTCGGTGATTTCAATGTTCACCACCATCATTGGCTCTCCTCTCCTTTCACTGATCCACCTAGTGAACACGCCTACATCTTTTCTATCCTTAATGACCTAATGCAGCTTGTATAGCACCCTACCTGTATCCCTGACTGCCTTGGAGAGAGTTCCAACATGTTTGATCTTTTCCGTACGACTAATCCTTACTGTTTACGCTGTTAATCTTTTCTCTCCGTTCGACTCCTCTGATCACAAATTTATCACCTTAACCTGTCCTATCACTCCAGTAAGGCCTGTGGACCCTCCCAAGAAGCGGCGGCCTTGGCACTTTGGAGCTGCTGAATGAGAGGCCCTCAGGCAGTATTTCTTTGATTTTCCCTATTCTGATTATTCTACAGGCTTCTGAGTGTGCCTCGCACATTACGGAAGTTATTCTCTCGGGAACGGAAGCATACATTCCTTTCTCTTATCCTGTGACTAATGCATAAAAAACTCGGTTTAATCACTGTTTTTCTAATGATGTCCACAAAACAAGGAGAGGCCCCACAGAAGGTACCAGAGCCGACCCACCCCTGAATCTCATCTCTTTAATGTTTCTGCCCAGAATCGTGCTAAGTCTGTCCACTACGACGGGTGCGCAACACCCGTCTAGCAGCAAACCCTCATCCCTTTTCTGTCCAACTCTCTAATGCAAGAGTTAACCGTTATTCCCAGTCCTTCATGTATGTAACAGGTCAACTCTGGAACTGTCTTGCTCTGTATTTCCTGCCATCTATGACCTCCAATCTTTTAAACGCAGTGTTCCAGACATCTCGAAATGAATGGATCTTGAATTTGGCTCTCTATTATTTTCTTTTTTTCTAGGAGGAAACAGTTTGCTGGCTCATAGGTGTTGGTTCCTCCTTCCCTGCATATAAAAAAATCTACACTCCCTTTTCTTAGCAATACTTCTCTATCATCACCTCATACCCTGCCGTATTTAGGTTTTGCTTCCTGTGTTGCTTATACGGCCTGTGTTTTCATGCGGTACATTTTTTATGAGCTGGTAATTCTCATACTTTTGTGTCCTGCTGTTCCTTTTCCTAGATCCCTTCCACTTACTGATTCGTGGCAAAGATGATGATGATGATGATGATGATAATGATGATGATGAAGATGGAGTACTGTTTCCGTAGTCTGCATCCCTTCATAGATTCTCTTTGTATTAGTATCCCCTGCGACTCCATCTTTCTTCTGCATTCCTCTGCCTTTGCTCTAGCGCTACATTCTTTATTAACTTCATTTTGTTGTTTTTTGCCTTGCTTTTTCTCTCAGCGTGTTCTTTGCATTTTCTTGTTGTGTTTTTTTATTTTTTTAATAATGGCTCTTTGTGCTAGGCATTGTGTTATATTGTTAGCATTCCTCGTGAAATACCTTCTTGCTTCCTTCTCCATCCATCCCCTCCCACACCATTCTATTCCCTTTTCCTTTCTCAGATCTCTCCCTTTCCCTTCCTCTCTCTTCCTTCCCCAGACCTTCCTTTTCGTGCCCAGACTTCATCCTTCCTTCCATATCCCCTTCCTCCTCTCTTCTCTCCCCTTTCCTCATTTCCCATTCCTTCCCAGTCCTCCCTCTTCCCCTCGCCCTTCTCTCTTCCGTCTCTATACTACCTCATCCTCCCTTCTTTCCCCTCCCTTCCTTTTCTTCCCCAAGACCTTCTCTTTCTCTTTCCTTCCTCCTTATATCGCTCACTTCCTCCCTCACACCTACGCTTCCTTCTTCCTAATATCGCTTACTTCCTCCCTCACACCTACCCTTCCTTCCTTGCCTCTTCGTCTTTTCCCTACTCCTTACCCCCTCTCCCGCCCCTTATTGCAGCTAAGAAGTGTTAGGGAGTGAGAGGGCCTTTGAGAGAGTGTTGAGAAGCAAAGTGTGGTGGAAGCAGGGAGAGAGTAGGCGGAAGAGAAAGCGAGAACAGGTGGGTGAGGCAGAGGAAGAAGGGAAGAGGAAGAATGAACATGACAGAGGAGAGTGGGAGGGGGGCGGAAGAGAAAGGTCAGACGGCGCGAAGAATGGACAGGAGAGAGAGAGAGAGAGAGAGAAAAAATAGGAGGAGGAGGGGGAGGGAGGGAAACAGTGAAGAAAGTATGGCGAGGATGGAGTAGCATACAGTATAATACACAAAGAGGAAAACGTAAGATTAAAAAGAAAAGTATACAGAGGAGCACATAGACAGGAAGAAAACTAAAAATGATAGCTGAAGGGAAGGGAAAGTGTAGAGAGGGGAAAGAAGGGTGGAAGGTGAAGGGAAGCGTAGGGGAAGTAAAAGTTGATAGGGTAGGGAAAGGATGAACAGAGGAGGAAGGAGAGGAGGAGAGGGAAGACGTTCGAAGAGAGTGTTTAAAGTTAACCTCTTCAACCATGGGACGCATTTCTCATTTTACTCTATTTCCAGACAATTTGACTCAATTCCAGGGAGAATTATCGAAATAGTGAGGTTCGATGTGGCCTGTGATAACCCCCTCACTACCAGCGGCTCGACGTAATAAATAAAATCGTCCAGCAGCTGCCCGAATTACATTAAACTGACGCTCTTGGCCTGAAGAGGTTAAGTTCATGGAAGAAGAGACAGAACAAGACGTAAAAGAAAGTGCAAGAGTCGATAAGGAAACGAAACTTGTGAAAGAAAACAAAAAACAGTGAATTAATCGGCAGCAAAGTGGTCCAGGTGAACTGGGGAGGAAAGGAAAACTGAACAAATGGGGAGAAATAGATATATAGGAACAAAAGGCAGTGAGTGAAGAGGAAGGACGGCACTGCCAGAACTGAGGAGGAGGGCAAGACTGAACGAGAAGAGGAAGAGGGGGACGTGACGAATGAGGGCCAGTGAACTGAAGGGACTGTGGAAGAGAGAGAGAGAGAGAGAGAGAGAGAGAGAGAGAGAGAAGAGAAGAGAAGAGAACACAAGAAAGAAAAGAGAAGAGAGGGAAAGTTAGGAAAAGTGTAGACTGTAGAGAGAGGAGGAAGTGATGGAAGATTATGAGTGGAATGTGGAATGGGAGGGAGGGTGGGAGAAGACGAGAGAGAGAGAGAGAGAGAGAGATGCGTGGAGAATAATAGGGACAACCGTGACTGGAAATTTCGTTATAGTGGGAGTGGGAGTTCAAGAAGGGAGAAAGGCAGTTAGAAGTAGGAAGGAGAGTGAGAGGGAGAGACTAAAGTAGAGAGGGGGGGGGAAGAGGAGAGTGAGAGGATAGGGAATAGGAGAGGGGGAGAGAAGGAGGTATGGAGATGAGGGGAGGAACTTGGAGGGGAGAAGAAATGAACTAGGAAATGAGGTGGGGTGGTGTGGAGAGGGTGGGGAGGTGTGGGGGTGGATGGGGTGTGGTGGGGTGGGCTGGGGTGGGGTGAGGAGCGAAATGAAAGCAAGAATGGCCTCAGGGATCTGTAGAGGTAGCTATAAATCGCCTGGGTTTGTAGGTGGAGCTTCAAAGAGCTGCATATAATAACACACTGTCTTTGTTATTACATTTGCACAGTTACGAAGACTAAAGGAGAAGGCTGCATTAAAGCTGACTGGAAGAGAGAGAGAGAGAGAGAGAGAGAGAGAGAGAGAGTAGGAGGAGGAGGAAGGGAGAGGGGGGAATGGTGGAAGTGAGAGAGACCCAAGGGAATGAATGAGGGAAGTATATTAGGAGGGGAAAAGAGGGAAACTGCTGAAGGGAGGGAAATGGAAGAGAAGAAAAGAAGAGAGGTGGAAAAGACAAGGCAGGGTAAGGAGGGAAAAGAGAGGAGAAAGGAGAGAGATGTGGCAGCGAAGGAAAGGTGGGAGGAGTAGAGAGGAAAGGATAGTAATATACGAGAGATTGAAGAGAGAAGATAGCAGAAAAGAGAGGAGGAAGAAGTGAAGGCAGGGTAGGACGGAAAAAGTGAAGGAGTAAGTAGAAAAAGAGATGTGGAAGAGAAGGAAAGGTACAGAAAGAAGAGAGGACGGGGTAGAGGGAGAAGAGAGGTGTATGAGAACGAATAGGAGAACAGAGAGGTGGAAGAGAATGGATGGGAGATAGACATGAAAGGAAAGGAAAGGAAAGAAAAAGGTGGAACGGAATTAGAGGAAACGAGGAGAAAGGAAGAGGTAAAGTGGAGGGAAGAACAAGAAGATGATAAGCGGAAGACAAGAAAGAACAGAGGAAGAAGAGAAGGATGGAGGGACAAGGAGAGACAGACAGACAGACAGACAGAGTGTAAGGAAGGGAGAGAGGGAGGAAGGGAGGGAGGGGGTAAGGTAAAAACTAGGGAGAGAAGCTTGTGTAAAGATGACTTTGTCTAGGGTGAAGGGAAGAAAGCTTGGTAGAGTTTTAGCAAAGTTAATATTTGATGCGGTGAGGGGAATATGATGAGCAGGGAGGGGAAAGCGAGAGGGAGAGGGAGGGTTAGAGGTGGAGAGAAGGGCTAAGTGTGAGGAGAGGAGGGGAGTATGAGGGAGGGAGAAAGAAGAGGGGAAGGGAGAATATGAGTGAAAAAATGGGACGTGAGGGGATAGACGGGGCAGCGCATTTGGAAAGGGGAGGAGAGAGAGAGAGAGAGAGAGAGTAAAAAGTGGACGGGTGAAGAATAGAGGGGAGGAGGAGAGAGGAAGACTTGAGAAGGAGATCTAAAGGTAGAGATGGAGAGAGAGAGAGGGAGAAGGCGGGTTAGCGAAGAGAGAAAGTTGGGGGAGAGAGGCAGTGAGAGACTGGAGGTGAGAGGGAGAGGGGGAGTGGGAGGGAAAGGTGAAGTAAGAGAGAGAAAAGGGGGGAGTGAGAGGGAGAAGGAGGGGGAGAGGGGGTGTAGGGACAGGGTTAGTAAGAAGGGCAGTGAGGAGTGAAAGGACAGACAGACAAACAGACAGAGAAGGATAGAGGAAGAGAGGAATGTAGGAGAAGGAATAGAAGAGTGTGGAAAAGAGGCCTGAGAGACGAGAAGAGGAAAGAGTAGGCTGGAGAAAGAGGAGGTGCGGGGGAGGGGAAAAGGGAAGAGAGAATGAAGGTGGTGGCAGGAAAGACTAATGAAGAGTAACCGATAAGTGTCTATGGTAATGATGAACAGTGATGGGGGGAGGCACTGAGGGAGAGGGAGGGGAGGAAAGGAGGGGGAAGGAAGGAGGAGGGAGGAGAGTGCGAAGGAGGATGGAAGGATAGGAGTGGCAATTAAAAGGGTGGGAGGTGTGGAAAAGGTAAGGTGTGGGGTTGGAGGTGGAAAAAAAGCATGTGTTGGGGAGGGAGAATAAAGAAGGGAGGCAGCATGTGTGAGGGGGAAGACAAGAAGAGAGGCAATTGAGCAGGAGGAGAGAAGGAGGGAGGAGATAAGTGTATTAGGGAGGAGGCAAGTGTGGAAGAGACGGAGGGGAAGAGGGTGTGGGAGAGTTAGAGGGAACTGTGAATGGGGAATAATGTGAAGGCGTGGAAGGGGCATGTGGGTGGGGGAAAGTGTGGGGGAGGAAATTTTGGAGGAAGGGAAAGAAAGTGTGAATGGAGTACAAAGTGAAGGAGAGGAAAAGAAGGAATATGGGGGGGAGAGAGGACGGAGTGTGGATGGAGGGTAGTGTGGGAGTAGAAAACCTGGAAGAGTGGGAGGGGGAGGCAAATGTGGGAAGGCGAGGGAAGAAGGAGGGAGACATGAGTGGGGAAAAAGGAGGGAAAGAGGGAGAAAAGGGAGGAAGGAAGTATGGGAAGGTGGGGAAGGCAAGGAGAGAAGGGAAGGAGAAGGAGAAAAAGGGAAAGAAGGGAAGATGGTTTACGAGGGGAGAAGAATATGTGATGACTGGATATTTGTATGGCAGGACCTGTACTAGTGGGCTGTATGGTAGGACCCAAATGTAGACTGTATGGTAGGACCTGTATGATGGGACCTGTATGGTAGGACCTGTGTAATGGGACCTGTATGGTAGGACCTGTATGATTGGGCCTGTATGGAAGGACCTGTATGGAAGGACCTGTATAATGGGACCTGTATGGTAAGACTTGTATAATGGGACCTGTATGGTAGGACCTGTATGATTGGGCCTGTATGG
This sequence comes from Coenobita brevimanus, assembly GCF_032717465.1. Classification (NCBI taxonomy): domain Eukaryota; kingdom Metazoa; phylum Arthropoda; class Malacostraca; order Decapoda; family Coenobitidae; genus Coenobita; species Coenobita brevimanus. Next base: position 16,251,188 of record NC_137000.1, on the reverse strand, counting down.
AAGGACCTGTATGATGGGACCAATATCATAGGACCTCTACGATGGGACCTGTATAACAGGACGTGTACGGTAGGACCTCTGTAATAGAAAAGTAATCCCATTAATGACTCACAGCAAGAAGTCTGGATTAGTTGTTGATTTCTTTTCAAGCTTCTTACTTTCTCAATGTCATTATTGATATGTTTGTGTGATAACACTACATCCATCTAGCGGTATGTACTCTACCTAAATTTCCAGAAAACTGTATTTAATGTTCCCTACAAAAGACCATATAAGAAATTTCAAGTCCTATGTTTCAGTGGCAACGTGCTAAGTTGGCTCAGTAGCTGACTATAATAACATAAACAAGAGTTATAATTAAGGGGAAGGAATCACGCAGAATGAATATTACAAGTGGAGTACCAAAGGGTTCAGTTTTGGGTTTCATCCTACTTTTGATTTATATCAATAATACTGATGAAGTTTTTTCTTGCAAAATAACGAAGTATGCTGTCAGCATACAATTCAGTAACAGTGTGGATATATCCGTAAAAATTAACAATTCAGGGAGATCATGATAAACCATTCCATTGGGTCTGAAACTGACAAATTCTCCTATGATTAAAGCAAACTGCGCTAACAATAATACTCAACCTAAGACAGCATGGCAAGTAAGAGATTTGCAGACTATGAAAAAAAATTATTAAAAACCAAGTTGGCAGTGCACGTAGGTTAGGAAAAAAATGGATTCATAGACGGAATATTCGAATTCAAATCACAGCATATTATCCTCACCTTGTACAGTTCTTTAGCATGTTCACACATGTAGTATTGTGCTCACCTTTGGTCACCATATGACAAAAGAGATATGGAAATATTAGACATAGAACAGCAAAAAACAAATAAATAAATTATATCCAGATCAATGAAAAAGCCACAGGAGGAACGTTTAGAAAGAGCTAAGTCTATTTAACATGTCAGAACTAAAACTACGAGGGGACCTGATTCAAGTGTATACAGTTTTCATAGGACATGATGGCACGACGGACGTACTTCACAATAGACCCATCACATTACACGAGAGGCAATTAAATGTACAATTTTTGCAAACATTTCCAGTCCAATGAGACAAAGCGTGTTTAAGTAAGTTACAAATACACAGAACAAACTGCATAGGAATCCGGTGGACTGCGCTACAGTAACAATGTTAAAAGTCACTTTGGTATGTAGCTTTTACTCCCCAGCCAAACACGTTCTTAGATTAATAGTACCAAACTCTAGCTAGTTGTTTTCCCCTCATCTAAATTATGGAGTATAAATCAACAATGCAGTATCGTTGCGCGATTAATTCCATTTTTCCTTTGTCGCTTTAGTTTATGTAGAATGTAGTTCCCCTTTGTCTTTTCTGTGAAATCTCCATGATAATTTTTTTTCTGACAGATTCGGCTGGAAGGATTGATGGGTGGAGAGAGCTAGCTTGCTTTACCATCCTTATCTTTATCTCACAGATGCAGGTACCATATTCATGGCCCTCTCTACAGCAACAGCCTCGGAGGGATTGTTAAGATAGCCGTTAATTGCTTCAGAAAACCTGTATGGAAGGGTCACACAGGCTCGAGACCTGTATGGTGGCACATGTATGGTAGGCTGGCAACCTGTGTGGTAGAACCTGAACGTAACCTGTAGCGGAGGGAAGGGAAGGGAAGAGGGGGAGGAAGGGGGAGAGGGGAGGTTACGGGAAAGAAGGACGCAGAAAGTGAAAAAGAATGAAAGTAGAGGGGACAGAAGGGAAGGGGAAGGGGAATAGGAAAGGAAAAGAGGTGAGGGAAGGGAAAAAATCGAAGGGAAGAGAGGGAGGACGAGGGAGGGAAAAAAAAAGGAAAGAAAGAGAGGGGAGGAGAGAGGGAGGGGGAAGGAGAGGAAGGGGGACGAATCCGCAATGGTATTGATTAGTGCACGGAGGAGGGGAGGGAAAGGGAGGGGAGAGGCATGGCTGAGCAAGGAGGAGAGGGAGGGGGCAAGGGAGGGGAAGGGAAACTGGGAGGGGCCGCACTACTAGTAGTTTCCTCCCCTCCCTCTTTTCCTCCACCTTTCCATCCTCTCTCTCTCTCTCTCTCTCTCTCTCTCTCTCTCTCTCTCTCTCTCTCTCTCTCTCTCTCTCTCTCTCTCTCTCTCTCTCTCTCTCTCTCTCTCTCTCTTTTCTCTTTTCTTCTCTTCTCTTCTCTTCTCTCCTCTCCTCTCGTCCCTCTCCTCATTATCATCACCCTCTTCCACCTCTCCTTCCTCCCTCCCCCCCTCTCCCTCTTCCTCCCCCCTGCACCCTGCCTGCCCCTCCCCCTCACCACGTTCACCTCGTCAGCGCCCCATCCTGCCCATCTATTCCCTCGTCTCCGTCATTAGCCATCCCACAACTTTTCCTTTCTATTTTCATTCGTTTTTCTCGCTTTCCGCTTTGTACATCTTAACACTTCACTCACCCCATCTCGACACACTCCACTTTCTTTTTTCTCTCTCTTTTACTGTTCCTTTCTCGTTTCTGTCTTCATCTCTCTCTCTCTCTCTCTCTCTCTCTCTCTCTCTCTCTCTCTCTCTCTCTCTCTCTCTCTCTCTCTCTCTTTAACCTTCTTATATCCTGCCCCATTTTCTCCCTCCCTGCCCCGCCTTATATTCCTTTCTCCCTCTCATTTTCCTTCCTCTTTGTCTCCACTCATTTCCATATTTTCCTCTCTCTCTCTCTCTCTCTCTCTCTCTCTCTCTCTCTCTCTCTCTCTCTCTCTCTCTCTCTCTCTCTCTCTCCTTCCCCCTTGCCTTTATTCCTCTCTATCCTTCTCTATATTTTCCCTTCTTTCCCTTCCTCTCTCCTTCTCGCTCTCTTTATGTCCCTTATACTTCTCTTTTCCCCCTCTTGCCCTTCCTCTCTTTTCTCTTTAATCCCTTCCTGTCTATTTCTTTATCTCCGTTCTCCTCTCTCTTCCTCGCTCTTCATCTTCGCTTCACATCTCATTCTCTCTTCTCCACCCTTCGTTCTTGGCCCTCGATCCCTCCCTCCCTCCCTCCCTCCTCTCCATTCCCTTCCCCTTCCCCTTCCCCCCTTCAGAGCAGTTCCTCCCAATTTCCCTCTTGAGATAGCCTGCACTCCTGCCTTGTCCTTAATATTACCACCACCACCACCACAATAAGTTTTTGCCTCTCATCACCAACAGTCTACGATGCCGTCAGTCACACCACACGCACACTTGTAATAATCTCATTGGTGTGAAAAACTTGGTAGCATTTCATCCTTATCGATACACATTACATATTACACCTTCACACCGCTTTGTCTGGTATTTACACGTATTTAAATCCTACGGCCGAGGACGTGTATCTCATCTCATTCTTGCCGCCACCAGACGATCATGTTCAGGTTAAGAGACGACCTGTAGCAGTCAAACAGTTGGTGAAGACTGGATCCGTGGGCCTTCAGTGCTAAGTCCCTCCTAAGCTTAATCAAATGGCCTGATGATGGCAGTAATTTGATGTAGAGGATGTGCCGGATTGAAGGACTTGTTTTCTTGTAGCGTTCCTATGTCTCCTTTACCCCTTCAGTCCCATGACGTATTTCTCCATTGTATTGTGCCTAATTACAAACAATTTCATTCAGTTTAGATTTTATCGAACTAAAGAGGTTAGATACATCCTTGAACAACTCTGGCCATAAGAGAGGCTTGTCCTGAGCTGTATAAAATAGTTTGGAATTAACACTAGCCGACTAAAAACATCACTCGGACTACAAATGTTAATAGCCATGTAGTCTGTATCAGCAGCCTACAGGAAACCATCTGGGGGTTGTGGGTTAAGTATATCGGTGCAGATCATGTGTTATAAAGTCCCACGAGCCAGTATCAGTACCGCCCTTCAGTCCTTCATAACGCCACCTCTGGCCCCACAAATGTCTCCATGTTTCATTCTTACCATCAACAGACGATCTTTCAGGATTAACTTTTCCACATCCAATCGACAGGCGAGATTTCCAACACGATGGATTACACACAGCCTTCAGTATTGTCTTCATTATCAGAGGTCTTTCCTAAGTTGAAGAAAAAAATCTGGTGGTAGCAAGAGCCAACTAAATAATGAAGTTATAACAGAGAACAGGTTTACCCTTTAACTGCGTCGACCATGTGTAGTTCTGTTATTCCTACTGACACCACATCATTATACCTAATAGAGAAACACTAAATACTTCAGAGGTTCAAGACACTGACCTGTGACGCTGAGATTGAGAAAGAGAGAGAGAGAGAGAGAGAGAGGGGGGGGGGAGAAATAACAGTGTGTGTGTGTGTGTGTGTGTGTGTGTGTGTGTGCATATATATAGATAGATAGATAGATAGATAGATAGATAGATAGATACATAGATAGATACATACATACATACATACATACATACATACATACATAGACAGATAGATAGATAGATAGATGGATAGATAGGTAGACAGATAGATAGATACAGATATAGATATAGATGTGTGTGTGTGTGTGTGTGTGTGTGTGTGTGTGTGTGTGTGTGTGTGTGTGTGTGTGTGTGTGTGTGTGTTGTGTGAAATCATTTATTCTTGAGATGGATACTTCAGTTCGTGAAATGATGTTAAACTGTGCTGGGGTATTTTAGATCAGTTTAATTTAAGCTGAGGTTCGGTTAGGCTGGGATAATCCAGGTTAACTTTAGGTTAGGTTAGGTAAATTTAGATGAAGTTTAATTATGGCTAATTATGCTAATAGTTGATAAGTTAACCAGATCTTAATACAAAGAATCCCACTCTAAGCTAACCTAACCTAATCTACACTGAACGTAGATAATCCCAGCCTAATATTAACCCAAGTCAATTTAACCCCATTTCAGAAACTGACTAGTCATTTCACGAAACGACTGATTTCATAGTCTGCCTGTAACACAGACAGATGGATACATATATAGATAGATAGATACGACAAGCGTGTGTGTGTGTGTGTGTGTGTGTGTGTGTGTGTGTGTGTGTGTGTGTGTGTGCCGCACGTAGGCTTGTATGTGTGCGCAATGTAGATTTGTATGCATGCATGTGTATGTAGGCATGTGAGCATATGTACTGTATGTGTGCCTGATTCATAAGTCGTCCAAAGATAATGATTAATTTTTAACTACATCTTTCAAGTGATGTGATTTTTCTTTTATTCTTACTACTGAACAGACGATTTTTTAGCTTAGACTTTTCGAACTGGATGGGTCGATGCAGCCTTTACTAACCCTTTCACTGGGGATGCGGCGGAATGACGACTGGTCACAACTAACCCTTCATCATCCTTCTGGGAACCCACGAGGACCCAGGGAATGGGGGCATCACAGGCCTTTGATGCGCCATAGAAGACTATTCCATGTCCCTAGCAGCGTTGTGCTTTAGAGAATAACTCCGGCCACCTTTTGGATTCAAATGGTAACGCGATGATGCACGGCTTCGTTCGACCAGAGATTTACCTTTGTAGCAGAAGTAAAATAAAAAGAAACTGCAGTGGAAGATTCAAATCTACCTGTAATCTTTGACGCAGTTAGTATTTCCAAATCTTCATTTCAGCAAATGACAGTCAGTATCATTTTACCCACTTCGTTATGTAGGCACCGGAGGCCAGACCACCACAGTCCACAACGCTATAGGGCTGATGATCCACATATGCACCTCGTGGTATTACACGACCTTCAACCATCTCTTGGAGGTTCTTACCTAAGCAAAAAAAAAAAAAAAAACTCAAAGCCGCCCCTGCTGGTGGTGCGTGATCTATTTAGCCCATATCCCCGCGTCACCCATAAGCGGCCAATAACTTGCCGAGTAAAATTGGTTTATTCTGGCAAAAACTGGTATGGGTATCATTTTTTAAGGCGTCAAAAGAGGAGGGTGAGGGGGACAGGGTGCGAGGGAAGTAAATTAAATTCCTGGCTGGCACTGCCGTACACACGCCACGCATACACAAACGTACATACATACATACCTGCCCTAAATATGAATCATTTCCAGGTCTCAGTCGATGAGTATCCTCACAGCAAAACAGGGTGCACACTCGTAAGCCATAGTTTTTGCCCTGGTTCTAACGCTATCACTGCATGAAGGAAAAATTATGGCCAGGCTTTCATGCCGAACGCATACATGTTGTTCAGTGTTAGTCCGAACCTTCGTAACACTGAATGAATACAAAGGAGTACAAAGGAAAGCAAACAACCACAGATGTTTTGGTCCTTTCGAGGTTCTTTGTTGCAGGATAGGTTATAACTAACACAACTATTCCCTCTGTCAAACAAAAGGATAGGAAAGCAGGAAGCCCCCCACTCACCAAACGCTCCAGCCGAAGTCGGCAGGAAATAGTGAGAAGGAACATCATGCAGCATAGAAGAGCATTTGTGGAAATTGTATTGGAAAGGATGAAAGGAAATTATATTCTGTACTATTTATCCTACAGGCAAAAACATCTTGTGACCTGAAGGAACATGTTGTTCTATGGTCACTGGCGCGCCCTCCATGTTTTCAACTGCAAGGCATTTTGATTCATAAGTGTATTATTCAGATGTCAACATGCTTAGCTGGGGATCAGAAGACAAATTCATATCCTGGCGGTTTTTAAATGTTAGTACTGTATCTCAGTTAGCCACATTATGAAACAACTTGTTCCATGTACTTACAACTCTACTGAAGAAAGTGCTTAGCTTGCCAACGATTTTATGTCCATTGCCCCTGGTATAATTCGACTGATCAACTGTGAAGTGTTGTTGACATCCATACCACCATGTCCTTTGAAGATTTTTTATACATAAATTAAATCCCCCAGTAGTATGCCCTTAGTTCAGGTAAGCAGTTTCAGCTCTTCTAATCGTGCTTCTTTTGATTTATTTCTCAATCTTTGTATCATTTTTTTTCACCCATCGCTGTACTGCCTCAAGTTTCTCCATATCCTTTTTTGTAATATGGTGACCATAAATGGAAGCAATATTCTAGAATCTAAGCGAGGGTGTACTATGCAATTATGCAGGGCGAGGACATTTTCTGACTTATATTCGAATGCTTTGCTTAGGAATCCAGTTAATTTATTGGCTTTTTTCAGAGCATCACAGATCACTTGTTATTGTAACTTCTAAGTTTTTTGCATTGTTTACATTATCAAACTGAACGTTATTTATGCCATAACTGGCTCTTAAGTTTTTGCTGCTGATGTTTAGCACCTTTCATTTTTTCATATTGAAGTCTATTTGCCATGTTTAGGCCCATCTAAACAGTTGATCATGGTCTCTCTGAATTGCCTGCCTTTACAATGCTCTGTCTGTTCTGTTACCTATTTTAGTATCATCGCCAGTTTTGGAAATTATACGTAATAGTCCGTCATCCATACCATTATTTTTAAAAATAGGACCTAACACTAAACCCTGTGGTACTCCACCTCTAACGTCTACCCAATCTCATTCTTTTCCGTTTAGTATAACTCTGTTTTCCTCCGGTGGGCCAGTTTTCAATCAACCTGAGCACACTGCCACTGAAACCATGTGTTTTTAGTTTCTGAAGGGGTCTTTCGTGTGGAACTTTGTCAAAGGCTTTTTGAAAATCGAGACAGACACATCAGCGGATTTAGTCTCGTCGCACATGATCAGTATATCATTAAAAAAGCTTCGAGCTACAAACAGTGGGTCATTGTTCGATGTCAAACCCTGGCTATGACTTCCTCGTAGCTAGTAACAGGGGTAGAGAGTGACCAGAAGATTTGGTTCCTTCCCTGGGGAGGGGGGGGGGGAAGAATACTTCCCCAGTATCCCTGCTTGTCGTAAGAGACAACTAAAAGAGGCCTTGTTGTCTCCATTCTTTCTCTCCTTACTGTCTTCTGCTCTTCTATCCTACCTCTCTTCTTGATATTTCCGTGTTTCTTTCGGCCTTTATTTTCCCTCTGCTTCTACAGTGCCATATAGCCATATTATATCTTGGTGCTAATTCTTCATTATTCCTTCCTTCCTTCTCGATGGTACAGATGTAGTTTTACACTATGCATATCCATCTTCAGCAGGCAAGGTATTGCCTTGATTCTGAAGAGATTGTTACAGCAGACAGCATTCTGTCACCAGATGCCCTTCCTGGTGTTAGCCAGTGATCCTGGGAAGATCGAATGCACAAAGCTTAGATGAACAGCGCGAACCCTAACCTACTAGATCACGGGGGCTGCAGACAACAATAAAGTCGATGTAACAAAAGCAAGAATAGAACGCTACCATCAAATCCTGTATTATCACGTTCAAGCTGTAGAGGCCCTAGGCTAGGCTATCGCAGCACACGATTTTTAGAGTAGGTGACTGGCTTATAACACTGGCGACATTACATGACTGAAAACCTACAGCAGCCTCGTTTCCTTTATGAAAGGATAAAGGAACCAAAGGCTGGAAGCCCACAAGAGTGTTCCCCCCCGAAATAATAAGTGAGCCAAAATCACGATTCGTTCACTTCGAAATGACTGGGTATATTGCGCTAAAAGACTGGATGTCATAGTCAGAAGGAAATATAGGCAGAGGAAGACAGATGCAGAGCTGGGTTGTTCACACAAGAAGGCCTGGGCAAATCCGTTAATTCTTGCTTTAGAAAACTGATGAGAAAAGAGGTGAGAGTTTCCTGCCAGACGAGTCCTACGTGCCCACCGTAATGGAGGAATGCAAGCAGACAGTTCAGAAAAACAGTGACAATTGAATTAACGATAGAAAAGAAATAAAGAGGCAACAATGAGGCAATGGGACAGAGGTTGACGGGAGCCAGTAAGAGGAGGATAGCTAATGACACGAAAAACCATTAACTCCACCCTGTTGAGAAGAGCCGAATGTGAGATAACGCCCACACATGAGACTTGTACTCTACGCAGGGGCGAATAAAACCCGTGTATAAAGTCAAGAGCTGTGCAAGGGTAAAGAAGCCACAGAGTTGGCTTGGCTCCTAATCTCTTGGAAGCAGATTTTACAAGGGAAGAAATCTGATCTTTCCAAAATAAATCCCGAGAGAATCAAACCCCAAGTGTATTCAGAGATGATGCAGGATTGAGATAAATATTGTTAAATAATAACTGATACTCCTGTGGCCGATTCGGTGGGTCGAAAGATGTCGAAACTGAGTTCTGTATGCATTAAAAACAAAGAGGTTACTTTCACCCAAACAGAAGATATGAGACAGATCAGAAATTAGATGTACCATAGTCTCATCCCGTGTTTGATGAAAGACTCCTGTTGTGGACACTGCGAGAAGTTGATGGAAAGGTGAAGGGTGAAGTCATCTGCATAAGAGTGGATAGGGTTATATGTGCAGCTTAGTAGGTCACTGATGAATTGAAGGAAGAGAGTTGCTGACAGGACAGAACCCTGAGGAATACTACTACTGATACCTCTAGAGGACTGGTGACTGTCTACAGCAGCAGCTATAGAAAGACCAGAAAGGAAACTAGAGATGAAAGCACAGAGAGAAGGATAGAAACCGTAAGAAGGCAGTTTGCATTTTAAAGATTTGTGACTTCTAAAAGATATTTGTGTCTTTGAGATGTCAAGTCCAATGGCAAATCTTACGCCAGTGTCCCGAAAGGAGGCTGGCCAGGAGTCTGAAAAAAGGGTGAGTAAATTGCCATGGGAGCGTCCTTGGCAGAACCCATGTTGGCGATCGGAAAGGTTTTGATAGGAAAGGTGCTTTATATTTTTTTAGTTAAGAATAGATTCAAAAACTGTAAAAATACAGGATGTTAAATAAACTGGGCAATAGAGGGCTGGGAACGGTCACCCTTCATCGGGAGGGGCTGAATGATAGCAAATTTTCAGCAAGAAGGAAAGGTACAAGTTGATAGGTAAAGGCAAAAGTGTTTACCTAGACAGGATGCAAGGACGTAAGCAAAGTTCTTGAGACCAGCAGGAGGAACCAATCGGACCAGTACACCTTGTTAATAATTAGGTTAATGAGGGCATAAAGTACATCAACTGAAGAAATTTTAGTGCCAGTCATGAGGAAACCAGAGAGCAGAAGAGATGGAGGAATAGCATCGAAATCATCTAAGGTGGAATTGGAGGGGAAATCTGGGTGAAGGGTTCTGCCTTTTCAGTTGAAGGAACAGCTGCAGAGCCATCCGAACGGAAAAGACGAGGGGAAGAGGACGAAGTAAAGTTGTCAGAGAGGTTTTTGGCAAGGTGCCAGAAGGAGTGGGAAGAATTTGCGTCGGAAAGTTCAGAGCATTTAGTACGAAATAAATTATTCTTAAGAGTGTGAATAACAGACTTAGTACGATTCTGGGCAAAATTAATAAAAGAATTTCAGGGGTGAATGAGTGTCGACACATTTTGTAGGCCTTCTCCTTGCTTTGGACAATATTAGAACAAGTGTGATTAAACCAAGGGATTTTTGCATTAGTCAATGGATAAGGGAAAGACATGAATGCACCCATGCCCGAGATAATAACCACTATAATGCATAAGGCACACTTAGATGGCTCTTGGCCTTGGAAATAATAATCACTGTAGAGGAAAATCAAAGAAGTACTGCCTGAAGGCCTCTCAAGCAGCAGCTCCTAAGCACAACAGATACTGCTTCTTGGGAGGGCCCACAGGCCTTACTGGAGCAATAGGGTAGGTTAAGGTGATAAGGTTGTGATCAGAGGAGCCCACAGGAGAGAAGAAGTTAACAGTATAAGCGAGAGGATTAGTTATAAGGAAAACGGTCAAGTATGTTGGAACTCTGTCCAAGGCAGTCAGGGTTATAGGTAGGGTGTTGTACATGCTGCTCTAGGTCGTTAAGGATAAAAAAGATGTACACCTGTTCGCCAGGTGGATCAGTGAATGGAGAGGAGAGCCCAAGG